>NC_084578.2:4952500-4995000 GCF_033978685.3 Nerophis lumbriciformis | reverse complement strand
CCCCTTTTAGACCAGTTGATCTGCCGTTTCTTTTCTTTTCTGCTCTGCCCGCTCTCCCTTGTAGAAGAGGGGGCACAGGTCCGGTGGCCATGGATGAAGTGCTGGCTGTCCAGAGTCGGGACCAGGGGTGGACCGCTCGCCTGTGCATCGGTTGGGGACATCTCTGCGCTGCTGACCCGTCTCCACACGGGACTGGACTCTCACTATTATGTTAGAGCCACTATGGACTGGACTCTCACACTATTATGTTAGATCCACTATGGACTGGACTCTCACTATTATGTTAGATCCACTATGGACTGGACTCTCACTATTATGTTAGATCCACTATGGACTGGACTCTCACACTATTATGTTAGATCCACTTGGGACTGGACTTTCACTATTATGTTAGATCCACTATGGACTGGACTCTCACACTAATATGTTAGATCCACTATGGACTGGACTCACACTATTATGTTAGATCCACTATAGACTGGACTCTCACTATTATGTTAGATCCACTATAGACTGGACTCTCACACTATTATGTTAAATCCACTATGGACTGGACTCTCACACTATTATGTTAGATCCACTATGGACTGGACTCTCACACTATTATGTTAGATCCACTATGGACTGGACTCTCACACTATTATGTTAGATCCACTATGGACTGGACTCTCACTATTATGTTAGATCCACTATGGACTGGACTCTCACACTATTATGCTAGATCCACTATGGACTGGACTCTCACTATTATGTTAGATCCACTATGGACTGGACTCTCACACTATTATGTTAGATCCACTATGGACTGGACTCTCACACTAATATGTTAGATCCACTATGGACTGGACTCACACTATTATGTTAGATCCACTATAGACTGGACTCTCACTATTATGTTAGATCCACTATAGACTGGACTCTCACACTATTATGTTAGATCCACTATGGACTGGACTCTCACTATTATGTTAGATCCACTATGGACTGGACTCTCACACTAATATGTTAGATCCACTATGGACTGGACTCTCACACTATTATGTTAGATCCACTATGGACTGGACTCTCACAATACTATGTTAGATCCACTATGGACTGGACTCTCACTATTATGTGAGATCCACTATGGACTGGACTCTCACAAAATTATGTTAGATCCACTATGGACTGGACTCTCACTATTATGTGAGATCCACTATGGACTGGACTCTCACTATTATGTTAGATCCACTATGGACTGGACTCTCACACTATTATGTTAGATCCACTATGGACTGGACTCTCACAATACTATGTTAGATCCACTATGGACTGGACTGTCACAATATCATGTTAGATCCACTATGGACTGGACTCTCACAATACTATGTTAGATCCACTATGGACTGGACTCACACTATTATGTTAGATCCACTATGGACTGGACTCTCACAATATTATGTTAGATCCACTATGGACTGGACTCTCTCACTATTATGTTAGATCCACTATGGACTGGACTCTCACACTATTATGTTAGATCCACTATGGACTGGACTTTCACAATATTATGCTAGACCCACTCAACGTCCATTGCATCCAGTCTACAGTGCATGAGAGGACAAACAATTCTCAGTATGATACACCACCAACTATAGTAATAGTTATATTCAGCATTGTCTACCATTTAGTTCGTCTGGCTCTCAACGAAGGCGGAACCTTACCCTCCCCTCTCCCATGTCTCTCCTGCTTTGATTCGGGTGACTAGAATTTAAGTGTAACAATGTATTCTGCAAAACAGGAGTAAGGACAAACAATAGCAATACCACAGCTGGAGGGAGTGAGCTATCTAAAGTTATAATATCGATTTTTTTGGGGGATAAACACTACCTTTTTGCCCAATCGGCTAGACAGGCCAGGTAAAACAACAATTAAATGTATAGAATCTGCAGAATAATTTTCCAGTAAAATTGAGAGAAAATGAAAGTTTTACTAAGTTTTTGCGGCTCCAATCTTTTTTTTAACTTGAGTGGAAGAGGAGGCAAAATGACTGGTTTGGAAGTTAAGGTTGATCTAGCTTAGAATGGATAGTCTCACCGGAGAGTGTGGAACACTGACTTTGTCATCCCCTCCTGGCCCACTTCACTTCCCTGCTGGCCCTCCACTCCAGTGCTCTCCAATCAGTGAAAGGTGACTTTGGGTGATGATGTGACTCTGATTGAAGCCTCTCTGGAGGACACTTTGGCCCAACTAAGGTGAAATGGTTCATTAATGCCTCGTTGCAAAACAAACAAAAATAATAAACTCAAAAGAAATCCCAGCAAATCTCTTATCTCTGGCTCTAAACTAAGGTGGGAGCTTCCCACACATTCTCTATCTCTCCTGCTTTGCTTCCTTGTCTCATACTTGCCAACCTTGAGACCTCCGATTTCGGGAGGTGGGGGTGGGGTGCGTGGTCGGGGGCGTGGTCGGGGGCGTGGTTAAGATATATATATATATATATATATATATAAGAAATACTTGACTTTCAGTGAATTCTAGCTATATATATATATATATATATATATATATATATATATATATATATATATATATATATATATATATACAGTATATATATTATTACATATATCTATCTATCTATATATATATATATATATATATATATATATATATATATATATATATATATATATATATATATATATATATATATGTATAAATATATATATAAATAAATAAAAGAAATACTTGAATTTCAGTGTTCATTTATTTACACATATACACACACACATAACACTCATCTACTCATTGTTGAGTAGTGTGAATGTGTGTGTGAATGGGTAAATGTGGAAGTAGTGTCAAAGCGCTTTGAGTACCTTGAAGGTAGAAAAGCGCTATACAAGTACAAGTACAACCCAAGGGTTGAATTGTCCATCCTTGTTCTATTCTCTGTCACTATTTCAGAACACACACATTATACAAATATACATGATAAAATCAATAAGAAAACGGGAGCTCTAATTTGGGAGTCTGAATTAGGATCCGAAGTTCCTATATAAACATTGCGCACTCACGTCGCCTTTTTGTATTGATTACTGCAGCTGTGCACTGGATTCATTCACAAATACAAACTACAACTCACAAACACTTTAGAGTTAGGCTCCACCATCAGAATGTGTACTTAAACTTATAAAGATCACATGGATATTATTCAGTGAGTTGATTCACCAAAACTAACCTGTTATACAGGAGGAAAAAGCACACAGGACGTTTCAATTGTTTACAGACTGGTCGCGCTCATAAGAATGACAAGACACTTCCGGTCTGCAGGTGATAGCATTCAATTGGGAAGAAACGCCTTACTGCCCTCTACTGACCAATGTGAATACTGATAAATGTGTAATGACAGCTCCAAAAACGAATTCAAACCACAAAATAAAATAAATAAATCAACACAAAAATGTGACACATTATGGGTGGGTCACATATGCATGTACAGTAGATGGCAGAATTGTCCTGTTTAAAAGTGTCACAACATTGCTGTTTACGGCAGACGAACTGCTTTACGGGGGACGAAAACTTGACTGCTGTTGTTGTGTGTTGTTACCGCGCTGGGAGGACGTTAATGAAACTGCCTAACAATGAACCCACATAAGAAACCAAGAACTCACCCTCGATCATTAGCTGTTTATATTGTGGGAAAGCGGACGTGAGAACAGGCTGTCAACACGTCACTCAGGTCCGCATGGAGCTGGAGGGGGCGTGGCCTCCAGCTCCGCCTGAATTTCGGGAGATTTTCGGGAGAAAATTTGTCCCGGTTTTCGGGAGAGGCGCTGAATTTCGGGAGTCTCCCGGAAAATCCGGGAGGGTTGGCAAGTATGCCTTGTCTTGACGTATCTTACCGTATTTTACGGACTATAAGGCACACTTAAAATCCTTTTTTTCCCACTCAAAACTCGACAGTGCGCCTTATAACCCGGTGCGCCTAATATACGGAATAATTCTGGATTTGCTTACCGACCTTGAAGCTATTTTAGTTGATACATGGTGTAATGATAAGTGTGACCAGTAGATGGCAGTCACACATAAGAGATACATGTAGACTGCAATATGACTCAAGTAAACAACACCAACATTTCATATGTTCCATTGAAAATATAGAACATTACACAAAAATCTATCAAAATATTTTAGTAGGACTTTGGTAAGCTATGAAGCCACACCGTTTGATGGATCGTACTGTGCTTCAACATAGGAGTATTATTATGGTGTGTGTATTAGGTAAGACATATTTTCTGGCGTTTTTGTTTCGCAATATTATGTAAAAGCAACTTTTCTTACCTTCTGGTCCCTGCTGATCTGTATTTGGGATCTGCATAAGTCCTGAACAATTTCTCAGGTCTGCCTTTGTAGTCCGTGCCGACACTGTTTTCTCTATCTTCTTGTTATGGGACATTCATCCTCCGCTTTTGCCATTTCTAATATAAAGTTGTGTCAAGTTGTCAGGTCCAAACACTGATGGCATCTATTAAACAGACAAGAAGCAAGGAATCATGCAGAGACAGAGTTCAATTTTGCTCAATGAGGAGAGACGTATTGGGCTGTACACTCAGTTACAGTTCCAACCTACACCCTAAGGCACAGCCCACGTGCTCCTCTATTTATTCGGGAGGTCCCTGGTTACATCACTGAGGCTGCTTCTGAGCAGCCCCAGTTAGACACAATATATGACTATTCAGAAATGGAAATGTGCTGACACTCGTGATATCGCCCTGTCTCTGCTTTGTCTTCGTCAAGGTACTCGATGTTCGCCCTTGGCAGTCAGCAGGCCGGGCCTGGACGCAAACACTGATACAAGACGACTCGTAATCCAAGATTGCAAGTTGTCCCTTTGCACGGATAGAAAAGTACAACTTCAGCACAATTGATAATAACTATAGCAACGGCCTTTAAGCATAAGAGTTGTGTGATAACTTACACATAATTATTCTAACAAAAGTTCTTACTTCAGTAAACTCGCAATGAAAGCGCTAAAACATACCGGTGTAGTGAGTTTACATTATTCACCCAAGGAACTTTAGTTATTAGAGAGTTCCGGTCGGACGGTTTTTCACGGGACACATTTCTGGTGGATGAAGAGATGCTGCTCTGTTATTGATTTAAGTAAAGTCTGAATGTCATTAAAACAGTTAGCGCCATCTTTTGACACTTCTTCCACTCCCGTCCTTGCACGCTACACCGCTACAACGAAGATGACGGTGAGAAGACGCTGTCGAGGGTGAACCACGCAAATAAGACCCGCCCACAAAAAAGCACACCCTGAAGCGACTGTCAGAAAGCGGCTTGAAGATGATGTGTAAAACATCATCTATGCAACATTTTGAGCAAAGAACCACCATTACATGTTATGTAGACCACAAGGAAGTCTTTTACATAAAAAAAATAAATAAATAATGTGACTCCTTTAATGCGCCTTATATATGAAAAAAGATCGAAAATAGACCATTCATCGGCAATGCGCCTTATAATTACTATATAATGTTAATATAATATTAAATTATTGTTAATACAGTATTATATTAATGTTAATATAATACTATATAATGTTAATATAATATTAAATTCATGTTAATACAGTATTATATTAATGGTAACATAATACTATATAATGTTAATATAATATTAAATTCATGTTAATAAAGTATTATATTAATGGTAACATAATACTATATAATGTTAATATAATATTAAATTCATGTTAATACAGTATTATATTAATGTTAATATAATATTATATATAAGGTTAATATAATATTAAATTCATGTTAATGAAGTATCATATTAATGGTGATATGATACTATATAATGTTAATATAATATTAAATTCATGTTAATAAAGTATTATATTAATGTTAATATAAAACTATATAATGTTAATATAATATTAAATTCATGTTAATACAGTATTATATTAATGTTAATATAATACTATATAATGTTAATATAATATTAAATTCTTGTTAATACAGTATTATATTAATGTTAATATAATACTATATAATGTTAATATAATATTAAATTAATGTTAATAAAGTATTATATTAATGGTAACATAATTCTATATAATGTTAATATAATATTAAATTCATGTTAATACAGTATTATATTAATGTTAATACAAAACTGTATAATGTTAATATAATATTCAATTCATGTTAATAAAGTATTATATTAATGTTAATATAATACTATATAATGTTAATATAATATTAAATTCATGTTAATACAGTATTATATTAATGTTAATATAAAACTATATAATGTTAATATAATATTAAATTCATGTTAATAAAGTATTATATTAATGGTAATATAATACTATATAATGTTAATATAATATTAAATTCATGTTAAAACAGTATTATATTAATGTTAATATAATACTATATAATGTTAATATAATATTAAATTCATGTTAAGAAAGTATTATATTAATGTTAATATAATACTATATAATGTTAATATAATATTAAATTCATGCTAATACAGTATTATATTAATGTTAAAATAATACTATATAATGTTAATATAATATTAAATTCTTGTTAATACAGTATTATATTAATGTTAATATAATACTATATAATGTTAATATAATATTAAATTCTTGTTAATACAGTATTATATTCATGTTAATATAATACTATATAATGTTAATATAATATTAAATTCATGTTAATACAGTATTATATTAATGTTAATATAAAACTATATAATGTTAATATAATATTAAATTCATGTTAATAAAGTATTATATTAATGGTAATATAATACTATACAATGTTAATATAATATTAAATTCATGTTAATACAGTATTATATTAATGTTAATATAATACTATATAATGTTAATATAATATTAAATTCATGTTAATATAATACTATATAATGTTAATATCATATTAAATTCTTGTTAATACAGTATTATATTAATGTTAATATAATACTATATAATGTTAATATAATATTAAATTCATGCTAATACAGTATTATATTAATGTTAAAATAATACTATATAATGTTAATATAATATTAAATTCATGTTAATACCGTATTATATTAATGTTAATATAATACTATATAATGTTAATATAGTATTAAATTCATGTTAATACAGTATTATATTAATGTTAATATAATACTATATAATGTTAATATAATATTAAATTCATGTTAATACAGTATTATATTAATGTTAAAATAATACTATATAATGATAATATAATATTAAATTCACGTTAATACAGTATTATATTAATGTTAATATAATACTATATAATGTTAATATAATATTAAATTCATGTTAATACAGTATTATATTAATGTTAATATAATACTATATAATGTTAATATAATATTAAATTATTGTTAATACAGTATTACATTAATGTTAATATAATACTATATAATGTTAATATAATATTAAATTCATGTTAATACAGTATTATATTAATGTTAAAATAATACTATATAATGTTAATATAATATTAAATTCATGTTAATACAGTATTATATTAATGTTAATATAATACTATATAATGTTAATATAATATTAAATTTATGTTAATACAGTATTATATTAATGTTAATATAATACTATATAATGTTAATATAATATTAAATTCATGTTAATACAGTATTATATTAATGTTAATATAATACTATATAATGTTAATATAATATTAAATTCATGTTAATACAGTATTATATTAATGTTAATATAATACTATATAATGTTAATATAATATTAAATTCATGTTAATACAGTATTATATTAATGTTAATATAATACTATATAATGTTAATATAATATTAAATTCTTGTTAATACAGTATTATATTAATGTTAATATAATACTATATAATTTTAATATAATATTAAATTCATGTTAATACAGTATTATATTAATGTTAATATAAAACTATATAATGTCAATATAATATTAAATTCATGTTAATACAGTATTATATTAATGTTAATATAATATTATATATAAGGTTAATATAATATTAAATTCATGTTAATAAAGTATCATATTAATGGTGATATGATACTATATAATGTTAATATAATATTAAATTAATGTTAATAAAGTATTATATTAATGTTAATATAAAACTATATAATGTTAATATAATATTAAATTCATGTTAATACAGTAATATTTTTAATGTTAAAATAATATTATATAATGTTAATATAATATTAAATTCATGTTAATACAGTATTATATTAATGTTAATATAATACTATATAATGTTAATATAATATCAAATTCATGTTAATACAGTATTATATTAATGGTAATATAATACTATATAATGTTAATATAATATTAAATTCATGTTAATACAGTATTATATTAATGTTAAAATAATACTATATAATGTTAATATAATATTAAATTCATGTTAATACAGTATTATATTAATGTTAATATAATACTATATAATGTTAATATAATATTAAATTCATGTTAATACAGTATTATATTAATGGTAACATAATACTATATATTGTTAATATAATATTAAATTCATGTTAATAAAGTATTATATTAATGGTAACATAATACTATATAATGTTAATATAATATTAAATTCATGTTAATGCAGTATTATATTAATGTTAATATAACACTATATAATGTTAATATAATATTAAATTCATGTTAATACAGTATTATATTATTGTTAATATAATATTATATATAAGGTTAATATAATATTAAATTCATGTTAATAAAGTATCATATTAATGGTGATATGATACTATATAATGTTAATATAATATTAAATTCATGTTAGTACAGTATTATATTAATGTTAAAATAATACTATATAATGTTAATATAATATTACATTCATGTTAATACAGTATTATATGAATGTTAATATAATACTATATAATGTTAATATAATATTAAATTCATGTTAATAAAGTATTATATTAATGTTAATATAATACTATATAATGTTAATATAATATTAAATTCTTGTTAATACAGTATTATATTAATGTTAATATAATACTATATAATGTTAATACAATATTAAATTCATGTTAATACAGTATTATATTAATGTTAATATGATACTATATAATGTTAATATAATATTAAATTCTTGTTAATACAGTATTATATTAATGTTAATATAAAGCGGTAGAAAATGGATGGATGGATAATGTTAATATAATATTAAATTCATGTTAATAAAGTATTATATTAATGTTAATATAATACTATATAATGTTAATATAATATTACATTCATGTTAATACAGTATTATATTAATGTTAATATAATACTATATAATGTTAATATAATATTAAATTCATGTTAATACAGTATTATATTAATATTAATATAATACTATATAATGTTAATATAATATTAAATTCATGTTAATACAGTATTATATTAATGTTAATATATTACTATATAATGGTATTAGGAGTTTGCATGATTTCCCCTGTGAACCTCCGGGTTCCTCCCACCTCCTTAGACATGCACCTGGGGATAGGCCCCTCCCACTTCCTCAGACATGCACCTGGGAATAGGCCCCTCCCACCTCCTTAGACATGCACCTGGAATAGGCTGATTGACAACACAAAATACAGATATACAGACTAAAGATATACAGGCTTATGCACAAAACACGCACCCATAGACCTAACCTATGTGCTTATTGTTGCTTGAGGTTTTTTGTGCTTTTTCTCTCCTCCTCCTCCACCTTTTTTATACCTTTTTTTTTTTTTTACCTTTTTATTTTGTCCTGCCAGTTCTTTTTTTCCCCACCCGACTCTGCTGCTTGCGTTTTTTTTTGCTCCCTGACATTTTTCCCCCGCAGACTGGCAGCAGCGGTAATGGAGCTGACATTTTAACATATGGCTTTGACATTTCACTCTGTTATTGTGGGAACTGAGCCTCCTGATTGTTCTTTTCACTTTAGACCCCGAGAGAGTGTGTCGGCCAAATAATGGCCGCCGCTTAAACCCTCCAAAGATGAAAGATATGCCACGATGTTCTGAGCCGCTGGTAATTATGCTGGCTTATTAAATGATTGGATAACACTGTAGTTATTACAGCCTGTGTATCATAACATGCAACGTTGCCTTTCATGGCTGAGTATGAACAAAAACCCATTAGATTAATGACATTTTAGCTTAACGTTTCAACATAGAAGCATTTGGCCTTTGGTGTATCATACACATAACATGAATGTATTTATTGTACATAGTACACACATGTGTTTTGTCCCCTATAACACAAAATTAAGATGTAGGGTTGCGTGATATATATCACTAGTTCCAAAACGTTTGTCATCAAGTACCACCTCTGAAAGCACTTACCACCATAAACCATAATGAGAAACAGTAGTGTAGTAGATTAAATATTTTGGCCACTCTAACGTAACATAGTTTGAACAGTAACACTGTGGTTGAATATTTAATAAAGTCATTCTTCGGCGTACCACTAGATGGAGCCACAGTTTGAGTGGGGCTCACTATTATACGATACATGACGTAAGTATACATGTAATGTAGTAACATTCATAATAACATGTAATATATACATGATGTAAGTATATATGTCATGTAGTAACATTCATAATAACATGTAATATATACATGATGTAAGTATATATGTCATGTAGTAACATTCATAATAACATGTAATATATACATGATGTAAGTATATATGTCATGTAGTAACATTCATAATAACATTTAATATATACATGATGTAAGTATATATGTCATGTAGTAACATTCATAATAACATTTAATATATACATGATGTAAGTATATATGTCATGTAGTAACATTCATAATAACATGGCCACGCCGTCCCTATATATATATATACATACATATATATATATATAGCTAGAATTCACTATATATATATATATATATATATATATATATATATATACATACATATATATGTATATATATATAGCTAGAATTCACTGAATATATATATATATATATATACATACATATATATATATATATATATATATAGCTAGAATTCACTGAATATATATATATATATATATATATATATATATATATATATATATATATATATATATATATATATATATATATATATATATATATATATATATAGCTAGAATTCACTGAAAGTCAATTATTTCTTATATATATATATGAAATACTTGACTTGGTGAATTCTAGCTGTAAATATACTCCTCCCCTCTTAACCACGCCCCCAACCACGCCCCCCGCACCCACCCCCCACCTCCCGAAATTGGAGGTCTCAAGGTTGGCAAGTATGCCCTTGTCCTAATTATTTGTGCTACTATTATGAAACGTAAACAACATAAAGATATATTAGTTCGGGGAGATTTTGACAAGGTTGGGTGGAGTCTGGTTGCACATAACAATGTTAATTCAACGTTAGTAACATAAATACTATGAAGTGTTAATAACATAAAACTATCAGGTTGTTTTTTTTTGCATCACAAAGAAGCGGGACAGGTGTGGGGGCCAACATCACTCCAGTCTTTTGAAGGAGTGAAGTCACTAAATCAATTGTTGCTTCCTCCGTGTGACACGTCCAAAGAAAAGTAAAAAAAAAAGAAGCGCATGAGCAGCAGTTTTGTCTCCTCTGCCTCGAGGCTGCCAGTGTGTTGATTATAAACAGTTTGGTGTCTCAGCAGGAGAACAACACTTTATCAACACCAACCTCTTTAACCCTCGGTCTTGATTACTGACCCCCCCACTGTGTCTCCATGTTTGCACATCCTCTACAAAAACATATTTTCCCTGTTACACACTCTTGCCAAGCATGTTAAAAGAAGTGCCATTACTGCAAAGTCCGGACTATAAGCCGCTACTTTATTCCCTACGCTTTGCACCCCGCAGCTTATAAAACGGTGCGGCTATATATATATATATATATATATATATATATATATATATATATATATATATATATATACACATATATATATATATATATATATATATATATATATATATATATATATATATATATATATAGATAGATAGATATATATATATACATATATATATATATATATATATATATATATATATATATATATATATATATATATATATATACATATATATATATATATATATATATATATATATATATATATATATATATATATATATATATATATATATATATATATATATATATATATATATATATATATATATATATAGCCGCATCTTCCAAGTGTTTTTTTATCATCTTTAAAACACTAAAAAATAAAAAAGACACATGTGTTCGTGTCTCTCATAACGATTGTGAAGGAATAGGCAAAATTCCCCCCAAAAAGTGCAGTTCCCCTTTAGTGTCATACCTGCAAATGATGTCAGAAATATGATAATAAAACAAATATAACGACTGGACAGCAGTTTTCATAATCAGTTCATTTTTAAATGTTGCAATAAAACAAAAATAATACAATTTATATCGATAACGTAACACACACAAAAGTTCCAAAATATGGTACCCAGGTACTGGGAAATTGTACCGTATCGTTTCAAATGTAAACATGACCTATCCCTAGTGATAGAAACGATAAGTGGTAATAATAATAATAATGATGCATATTGTTTCTGTTATTAAAATAAATGTTGTTTGTGTCAAGACTTGGTCCGGGGTGTTTGCTTTTCCGGGATGCAACGGAAAGTTGGCTCGGGCGAGACGGGAATGAAGGTACCGTATTTTCCGCACTATAAGGCGCACCTAAAAACCACAAATTTTCTCAAAAGCTGACAGTGCGCCTTATAACCCGGTGCGCTTTATATATGGATTAATATTACGATTCATTTTCATAAAGTTTCGATCTCGCAACTACGGTAAACAGCCGCCATCTTTTTTCCCGGTAGAACAGGAAGCGCTTCTTCTTCTACGCAAGCAACCGCCAAGGTAAGCACCCGCCCCCATAGAACAGGAAGCGCTTCTTCTTCTACTGTAAGCAACCACCCGCCCGCGTAGAAGAAGAAAAAGCGCGCGGATATTACCGTACGTTTCATTTCCTTTGTGTGTTTACATCTGTAAAGACCACAAAATGGCTCCTACTAAGCGACAGGGATCCGGTTCATGAAAAGACGCAATCTCTCCATCCGCACACGGATTACTATTTCACAGCAACTGATATTCCTGTGAACCGCACTGTGGATACAACGGGAGCACGTACGGTGAATATTCGCACCACAGGGAATGAGAAGTCATCCTTCACTGTGGTTCTAGCTTGCCATGCTAATGGCCAGAAACTTCCACCCATGGTGATATTCAAAAGGAAGACCTTGCCAAAAGAGACCTTTCCAGCCGGCGTCATCATAAAAGCTAACTCGAAGGGATGGATGAAGAAAAGATGAGCGAGTGGTTAAGGTAAGTTTAAGTTTACGCGAAGAGGCCGGGTGGCTTTTTTCACGCAGCTCCGTCCATGTTGATATACGACTCCATGCGCGCCCACATCACGCTGGTTTTTAATATATTATTAAAGTTTGACTGACCTATTTGACTGTTTTTTTGACATTCCTTTAGCGCAGTTAGATGCGGCTTACAACACGGGGCGGCTTATAGGTGGACAAAGTTTTGAAATATGCCGTTCATTGAAGGCGCGGCTTATAACCCAGGGCGCCTTATGGTGCGGAAAATACGGTACATGATTTATTAATATATAAAAAAAAAAGTACAAACGAAAAGCGCGCACAGTGGCGGAGAACAAACTATGAAACCAAAAAGACTATAAACATGGAACAAAAACTTACTTGGCTTGGACAAAAATAGTTGCATGAAGAATGGAAATGGAAAGAAGTATCAGGCATGGACAGAGCATAAATGCGGTGAGGTCGTCAGAACGACAAACTGAAAAGAATGAACTTAAATACTACGGACATGATTAACGAAAACAGGTGCGTGACTCAAAACGTGAAACAGGTGCGTGACGTGACAGGTGAAAACTAATGGGTTGCTATGGTGACAAACAAGAGTGCACAATGAGTCCAAACGTGGAACAGGTGAAACTAATGGGGTAATCATGGAAACAAGACAAGGGAGTGAAAAGACAGAAACTAAAGAGTCCAATAACCAAACAAAACATGATTACACAGACATGACAGTTTGTGTTTAATGTTTTTTTATAACCATTATTGATATTATTATTATTATGGTGCTTTTAATCATTTTTGCCTTTCCTTTTTATGTTGTGTTTAATAAGTCATGTATTTCTCTCCATTGCTTTGTGAATGTCTGTCCTAAGTGTTGTCAAACTGTGAATGGCTTGGAGTTGTGGTTGCTTTATTTGCTTTTATTACCCATCCATTCACTCTCTGTGGGATTTTGGCAAATAAAATAAAACATTTTAGTGAGAATCCTGTTATGGTCACTGGTGAGAATACAATGATTTGCAAATCCTTTTCAACTTATATTCAATTGAATAGACTGCAAAGACAAGGTATTTAACGTTTAAACTGTAAAAATGTGTTATCTTTTGCAGATATTAGCTCATTTGGAATTTGATGCCTGCAACGTGTTTCAAAAAAGCTGGCACAAGTGGCAAAAAAGACTGAGGAAGTTGAGGAATGCTCATCAAAGACTTATTTGGAACATCCCACAGGTGAACAGGTTGATTGGGAACAGGTGGGTGCCATGATTGGGTACAAATTGTTGAACAGTTTAAGAAAAACCTTTCTCAACCAGCTATTGCAAGGAATTTAGGGATTTCAACATCTACGCTCCGTAATATCATCAAAAGGTTCAGAGAATCTGGAGAAATCACTGCACGTAAGCCATGATGTTACGGACCTTCGATCCCTCAGGTGGTGCTGCATCAAAAACCGACATCGGTGTGGAAAGGATATCACCACATGGGCTCAGGAACACTTCAGAAAACCAAAGACAAGGTATTTAACGTTTAAACTGTAAAAATGTGTTATCTTTTGCAGATATTAGCTCCTTTGGAATTTGATGCTTGCAACGCGTTTCAAAAAAGCTGGCACAAGTGGCAAAAAAGACTGAGGAAGTCGAGGAATGCTCATCAAAGACTTATTTGGAACATCCCACAGGTGAACAGGTTGATTGGGAACAGGTGGGTGCCATGATTGGGTACAAATTGTTGAACAGTTTAAGAAAAACCTTTCTCAACCAGCTATTGCAAGGAATTTAGGGATTTCACCATCTGCGCTCCGTAATATCATCAAAAGGTTCAGAGAATCTGGAGAAATCACTGCACGTAAGCCATGATATTACGGACCTTCGATCCCTCAGGCGGTGCTGCATCAAAAACCGACATCGGTTTGTAAAGGATATCACCACATGGGCTCAGGAACACTTCAGAAAACCAAAGACAAGGTATTTAACGTTTAAACTGTACAAATGTGTTATCTTTTGCAGATATTAGCTCCTTTGGAATTTGATGCTTGCAACGCGTTTCAAAAAAGCTGGCACAAGTGGCAAAAAAGACTGAGGAAGTTGAGGAATGCTCATCAAAGACTTATTTGGAACATCCCACAGGTGAACAGGTTGATTGGGAACAGGTGGGTGCCATGATTGGGTACACATTGTTGAACAGTTTAAGAAAAACCTTTCTCAACCAGCCATTGCAAGGAATTCAGGGATTTCACCATCTACGCTCCGTAATATCATCAAAAGGTTCAGAGAATCTGGAGAAATCACTGCACGTAAGCCATGATGTTACGGACCTTCGATCCCTCAGGTGGTGCTGCATCAAAAACCCGACATCGGTGTGTAAAGGATATCACCACATGGGCTCAGGAACACTTCAGAAAACCAAAGACAAGGTATTTAACGTTTAAACTGTAAAAATGTGTTATCTTTTGCAGATATTAGCTCCTTTGGAATTTGATGCTTGCAACGTGTTTCAAAAAAGCTGGCACAAGTGGCAAAAAAGACTGAGGAAGTTGAGGAATGCTCGTCAAAGACTTATTTGGAACATCCCACAGGTGAACAGGTTGATTGGGAACAGGTGGGTGCCATGATTGGGTACAAATTGTTGAACAGTTTAAGAAAAACCTTTCTCAACCAGCTATTGCAAGGAATTCAGGGATTTCACCATCTACGCTCCGTAATATCATCAAAAGGTTCAGAGAATCTGGAGAAATCACTGCACGTAAGCCATGATATTACGGACCTTCGATCCCTCAGGCGCTGCTGCATCAAAAACCGACATCGGTGTGTAAAGGATATCACCACATGGGCTCAGGAACACTTCAGAAAACCAAAGACAAGGTATTTAACGTTTAAACTGTAAAAATGTGTTATCTTTTGCAGATATTAGCTCCTTTGGAATTTGATGCCTGCAACGTGTTTCAAAAAAGCTGGCACGAGTGGCAAAAAAGACTGAGGAAGTTGAGGAATGCTCATCAAAGACTTATTTGGAACATCCCACAGGTGAACAGGTTGATTGGGAACAGGTGGGTGCCATGATTGGGTACAAATTGTTGAACAGTTTAAGAAAAACCTTTCTCAACCAGCTATTGCAAGGAATTTAGGGATTTCAACATCTACGCTCCGTAATATCATCAAAAGGTTCAGAGAATCTGGAGAAATCACTGCACGTAAGCCATGATATTACGGACCTTCGATATCCCTCAGGCGGTGCTGCATCAAAAACCGACATCAGTGTGTAAAGGATATCACCACATGGGCTCAGGAACACTTCAGAAAACCAAAGGCAAGGTATTTAACGTTTAAACTGTAAAAATGTGTTATCTTTTGCAGATATTAGCTCCTTTGGAATTTGATGCTTGCAACGTGTTTCAAAAAAGCTGGCACAAGTGGCAAAAAAGACTGAGGAAGTTGAGGAATGCTCATCAAAGACTTATTTGGAACATCCCACAGGTGAACAGGTTGATTGGGAACAGGTGGGTGCCATGATTGGGTACAAATTGTTGAACAGTTTAAGAAAAACCTTTCTCAACCAGCTATTGCAAGGAATTCAGGGATTTCACCATCTGCGCTCCGTAATATCATCAAAAGGTTCAGAGAATCTGGAGAAATCACTGCACGTAAGCCATGATGTTACGGACCTTCGATCCCTCAGGCGGTGCTGCATCAAAAACCCGACATCAGTGTGTAAAGGATATCACCACATGGGCTCAGGAACACTTCAGAAAACCAAAGACAAGGTATTTAACGTTTAAACTGTAAAAATGTGTTATCTTTTGCAGATATTAGCTCCTTTGGAATTTGATGCTTGCAACGCGTTTCAAAAAAGCTGGCACAAGTGGCAAAAAAGACTGAGGAAGTTGAGGAATGCTCATCAAAGACTTATTTGGAACATCCCACAGGTGAACAGGTTGATTGGGAACAGGTGGGTGCCATGATTGGGTACAAATTGTTGAACAGTTTAAGAAAAACCTTTCTCAACCAGCTATTGCAAGGAATTCAGGGATTTCACCATCTGCGCTCCGTAATATCATCAAAAGGTTCAGAGAATCTGGAGAAATCACTGCACGTAAGCCATGATGTTACGGACCTTCCATCCCTCAGGTGGTGCTGCATCAAAAAACCGACATCAGTGTGGAAAGGATATCACCACATGGGCTCAGGAACACTTCAGAAAACCAAAGACAAGGTATTTAACGTTTAAACTGTAAAAATGTGTTATCTTTTGCAGATATTAGCTCCTTTGGAATTTGATGCCTGCAACGCGTTTCAAAAAAGCTGGCACGAGTGGCAAAAAAGACTGAGGAAGTTGAGGAATGCTCATCAAAGACTTATTTGGAACATCCCACAGGTGAACAGGTTAATTGGGAACAGGTGGGTGCCATGATTGGGTACAAATTGTTGAACAGTTTAAGAAAAACCTTTCTCAACCAGCTATTGCAAGGAATTTAGGGATTTCACCATCTACGCTCCGTAATATCATCAAAAGGTTCAGAGAATCTGGAGAAATCACTGCACGTAAGCCATGATATTACGGACCTTCGATCCCTCAGGCGGTGCTGCATCAAAAACCGACATCGGTGTGTAAAGGATATCACCACATGGGCTCAGGAACACTTCAGAAAACCAAAGACAAGGTATTTAACGTTTAAACTGTAAAAATGTGTTATCTTTTGCAGATATTAGCTCATTTGGAATTTGATCCCTGCAACGCGTTTCAAAAAAGCTGGCACAAGTGGCAAAAAAGACTGAGGAAGTTGAGGAATGCTCGTCAAAGACTTATTTGGAACATCCCACAGGTGAACAGGTTGATTGGGAACAGGTGGGTGCCATGATTGGGTACAAATTGTTGAACAGTTTAAGAAAAACCTTTCTCAACCAGCTATTGCAAGGAATTCAGGGATTTCACCATCTGCGCTCCGTAATATCATCAAAAGGTTCAGAGAATCTGGAGAAATCACTGCACGTAAGCCATGATGTTACGGACCTTCGATATCCCTCAGGTGGTGCTGCATCAAAAACCGACATCAGTGTGTAAAGGATATCACCACATGGGCTCAGGAACACTTCAGAAAACCAAAGACAAGGTATTTAACGTTTAAACTGTAAAAATGTGTTATCTTTTGCAGATATTAGCTCCTTTGGAATTTGATGCTTGCAACGTGTTTCAAAAAAGCTGGCACAAGTGGCAAAAAAGACTGAGGAAGTTGAGGAATGCTCATCAAAGACTTATTTGGAACATCCCACAGGTGAACAGGTTGATTGGGAACAGGTGGGTGCCATGATTGGGTACAAATTGTTGAACAGTTTAAGAAAAACCTTTCTCAACCAGCTATTGCAAGGAATTCAGGGATTTCACCATCTACGCTCCGTAATATCATCAAAAGGTTCAGAGAATCTGGAGAAATCACTGCACGTAAGCCATGATGTTACGGACCTTCGATCCCTCAGGCGGTGCTGCATCAAAAACCCGACATCAGTGTGTAAAGGATATCACCACATGGGCTCAGGAACACTTCAGAAAACCACTGTCAGTAACTGCAGTCGGTCGCTACGTCTGTAAGTGCAAGTTAAAACTCTTACTAGCCATTTATCAACAACACCCAGATGGTTTATTTAGGAATTACACAACGTGCCAACTTCACTGGTTTTTTGGGTTGGTATGAAAAGCACTGTATGAATAAAGTTTGATTTGATTTGATTTAAAGAAAAAAAAAGTCACGCAAATTTTTTTTGGGGATCCAAAAAGGGCCCCAATCATAAAAGTATTAAAAATCATTTTTCTTTATTTTATTTCAACGCTTAAGCCTCTACATCAACCTCTCTGTCGATTATAAGTTATTTTTCATTGTTTTTTTTGTTGTTTCTGTTTTATTCCATTTTTGTCAAAAACATTGTTTTAATATGAACCCCCCCACCACACACAAAATATGCAATATGCAAAGCGAAAGCCATTTATCAACAACACCCAGAAACGCCGCCGGCTTCGCTGAGGGCCTAAGCTCATCTAAGATGGACTGATACAAAGTGGAAAAGTGTTCTGTGGTCTGACGAGTCCACATTTCAAATTGTTTCTGGAAAATGTGGACGTCGTGTCCTCCGGACCAAAAAGGAAAAGAACCATCCGGATTGTTATAGGCGCAAAGTGTAAAAGCCAGCATGTGTGATGGTATGGGGGTGTATTAGTGCCCAAGACATGGGTAACTTACACATCTGTGAAGGAACCATTAATGCTGAAAGGTACATACAGGTTTTGGAGCAGGTACCAATCTGGCGCCCTAGGCAAGATTTTAGGTGGCGCCCCCCCACATCGGCAGTGAAGTGTATATACTCACAAGAACCCGAATAGCTTTGTCTTTGACCTTTTTTTTTTACTTACAACTATACCTAATATATAAAGGGGTGGAAAAGTGACTATTACCTGCAGGGCAAACATTAGCTAACCAGAAGGCAATAATGTAAACAAAAAACACCTGCCTAAAAAATCTAATACAAATGTCCCTGAGGAATGTAAGGTGGGAGTACTGTAATTACCTAACGTTACATTATTATTTTCCATAACAATTTAGCCCCCTCCACAATATTAACCCGACGTTAAAACAGAACTAGCTATTTATTGATTAGCAATTGCCGAATCATGTAACATTAGCTTAATGCTAAAAAGCCAGGTTACTATCACATTCTGTAACAGACAAATAATTTCATGTAGGCTAACGTTACCTACCTGCTACCTCTGTCTTTTCTCGTTTCTCCTCTTCTTTTCTCTTTTTTCTTCCCTGGGCACCTGACAGTTTTGGCCGTTTTGACATCTTGTGTTGATTTTTTGATGTGGTGACGTCCAAAAAGAGTCATGATACGGGAAGGGAGGGGGGACGTAATGTTGTAACAAATAATATTTCTATTAAATAGGCTTTACTTTGCATTTTAATTAACGTGAGATTATTTTTTTGTATTTAGAAATAATAATAACAACTTTTTTTTTTTTTTTTTTTTTTTTTCTCCAACATTTGTGGCACTGGCATGGCGCCCCCTGATGGACGGCGCCCTTAGCATTTGCCTATACGGCCTATGCCACGGGCCGGCCCTGTTTTGGAGCAACATATGTTGCCATCCAAGCAACATTATCATGGACGCCCCTGCTTATTTCAGCAAGACAATGCCAAGCCACGTGTTACAACAGCGTGGCTTCGTAGTAAAAGAGTGCGGGTACTAGACTGGCCTGCCTGTAGTCCAGACCTGTCTACCATTGAAAATGTGTGGCGCATTATGAAGCCTAAAATACCACAACGGAAACCTCCGGACTGTTGAACAACTTAAGCTGTACAACAAGCAAGAATGGGAAAGAATTCCACTTCAAAAATGTGTCTCCTCAGTTCCCAAACCTTTACTGAGTGTTGTTAAAAGGAAATATATAGGGAATATGTCGTATATGAATAAAAATATGCATTCCCTATACTTACTGTATTGTCAAATAGTACCTGACGTTCCACTGGAAACACAAAGGAAAAGAGCTTATTCAGCACATTTGTGCAAACGCATCATAACGAGCCCTCGGCGACACTTAGCGGGAAGTACTTAAACGCAGCACGGCTGATTATTATTATTATGATAACTCCAGGACTGCAAAGTAGAATTATGCCGCATAAAAGCAAACGCCGAGGAGCCGTCGGCCCATTTCATCCGGCAATTAAAGCCCATCAGTCAGCGTCAGAATGCTGGGGGCCCGATAGTGGAAGCATTCCATTAGTGGAATTACAGCCGCCTTAAAGCACTCTGAGGAGAGTCGGGGGGGGAAACGAGGCAAGTTAACGATCTCCGAACGCTAATTTAACCACAAAATGGTGCAGTGAGGTCATGTGATGGCGTCATACTCGAGAAGTGTACCCTTCTGAAGAGACCCCCCCCTCTATAAGTTCATCTTCAGTACATTCAGCTTCAAAAAGACAAGGTTGTGGGAGTAATTTTCCTGGTGTTTCACCCCAAAATGTGCTTTGTTGTACCATGCATTCATTGAATTAAATAAAGAAATCATCATAAATATGGCCGAGCGTGTATCCAGCTTGTTGAAGCAATTTAGTCTGCAGGCCGAATGTTAGAATAATATCTATACAGCACATTTATCCATGAAAATATGGAAAAGCTTCTGATGGTGACGTGCTGCGTGTATCATGATCAATATAAAGTGTGACTCACTCGATGGACAGTTGTCTGTTTGGTCGAACTGGCCGGGGAGTTTTTTTTTTCATTTTTTGGGCGGTAAGCACTCCATTTATGTCCAAACAGCTCGGCTTCATGTTCAACATTCTCTCGGCTTCGGTCTGCGCCGATGTTTCACCGTCTCTTAGTGCTCGCTTCTATAAGTTCATCCTCAGTATATTCAGCTTCAAAAATACAAGGTTGGGGGAGTAATTTTCCTGGTATTTCACCCAAAAATTTGCTTTATTGTATCATGTATTCATTGAATTAAATAAAGAAATCATCATAAATATGGCCGAGCGTGTATCCAGCTTGTTGAAGCAATTTAGTCTGCAGGCCGAATGTTAGAATAGTATCTAAACAGCACATTTATCCATGAAAATATGTAAAAGATTCTGATGGTGACGTGGTGCGTGTATCATAATCAATATAAGGTGTGACTCACTCGATGTGTGTTTGGTCGAACTGGCCGGGGAGTTTTTTTTTCTCCGTTTTTTGGGGGGTAAGCACTCCATTTATGTCCAAACAGCTCGGCTTCATGTTCAACATTCTCTCGGCTTCGGTCTGCGCCGATGTTTCACCGTCTCTTAGTGCTCGCTTCTATAAGGTCATCCTCAGTATATTCAGCTTCAAAAAGACAAGGTTGTAGGAGTAATTTTCCTGGTATTTCACCCAAAAATTTGCTTTATTGTACCATGTATTCATTGAATTAAATAAAGAAATCATCATAAATATGGCCGAGCGTGTATCCAGCTTGTTGAAGCAATTTTGTCTGCAGGCCGAATGTTAGAATAATATCTAAACAGCACATTTATCCATGAAAATATGGAAAAGCTTCTGATGGTGACGTGCTGCGTGTATCATGATCAATATAAAGTGTGACTCACTCGATGTGTGTTTGGTCGAACTGGTCGGGGAGTTTTTTTCCCGTTTTTTGGGGGGTAAGCACTCCATTTATGTCCAAACAGCTCGGCTTCATGTTCAACATTCTCTCGGCTTCGGTCTGCGCCGATGTTTCACCGTCTCTTAGTGCTCGCTTCTATAAGTTCATCCTCAGTATATTCAGCTTCAAAAAGACAAGGTTGTGGGAGTAATTTTCCTGGTATTTCACCCCAAAATGTGCTTTATTGTACCATGTATTCATTGAATTGAATAAAGAAATCATCATAAATATGGCCGAGCGTGTATCCAGCTTGTTGAAGCAATTTAGTCTGCAGGCCGAATGTTAGAATAATATCTAAACAGCACATTTATCCATGAAAATATGGAAAAGCTTCTGATGGTGACGTGCTGCGTGTATCATAATCAATATAAAGTGTGACTCCCTCGATGGTCTGTTTGGTCGAACTGGCCGGGGAGTTTTTTTTCCCGTTTTTTGGGGGGTAAGCACTCCATTTATGTCCAAACAGCTCGGCTTCAAGTTCAACATTCTCTCGGCTTCGGTCTGCGCCGATGTTTCACCGTCTCTTAGTGCTCGCTTCTATAAGTTCATCCTCAGTATATTCAGCTTCAAAAAGACAAGGTTGTGGGAGTAATTTTCCTGGTATTTCACCCCAAAATGTGCTTTGTTGTACCATGCATTCATTGAATTAAATAAAGAAATCATCATAAATATGGCCGAGCGTGTATCCAGCTTGTTGAAGCAATTTAATCTGCAGGCCGAATGAGTCTAAGGATGTTAGAATAATATCTAAACAGCACATTTATCCATGAAAATATGGAAAATCTTCTGATGGTGACGTGCTGCGTGTATCATGATCAATATAAGTGTGACTCACTCGATGTGTGTTTGGTCGAACTGGTCGGGGAGTTTTTTTTTTCCCGTTTTTTGGGGGGTAAGCACTCCATTTATGTCCAAACAGCTCGGCTTCATGTTCAACATTCTCTCGGCTTCGGTCTGCGCCGATGTTTCACCGTCTCATAGTGCTCGCTTCTATAAGTTCATCCTCAGTATATTCAGCTTCAAAAAGACAAGGTTGTGGGAGTAATTTTCCTGGTATTTCACCCAAAAATTTGCTTTATTGTACCATGTATTCATTGAATTAAATAAAGAAATCATCATAAATATGGCCGAGCGTGTATCCAGCTTGTTGAAGCAATTTAGTCTGCAGGCCGAATGTTAGAATAGTATCTAAACAGCACATTTATCCATGAAAATATGGAAAAGCTTCTGATGGTGAAGTGCTGCGTGTATCATGATCAATATAAAGTGTGACTCACTCGATGTGTGTTTTGATCGAACTGGCCGGGGAGTTTTTTCCCCCGTTTTTTGGGGGGTAAGCACTCCATTTATGTCCAAACAGCTCGGCTTCAAGTTCAACATTCTCTCGGCTTCGGTCTGCGCCGATGTTTCACCGTCTCTTAGTGCTCGCTTCTATAAGTTCATCCTCAGTATATTCAGCTTCAAAAAGACAAGGTTGTGGGAGTAATTTTCCTGGTATTTCACCCAAAAATGTGCTTTATTTTACCATGCATTCATTGAATTAAATAAAGAAATCATCATAAATATGGCCGAGCGTGTATCCAGCTTGTTGAAGCAATTTAGTCTGCAGGCCGAATGTTAGAATAGTATCTAAACAGCACATTTATCCATGAAAATATGGAAAATCTTCTGATGGTGACGTGCTGCGTGTATCATGATCAATATAAAGTGTGACTCACTCGATGTGTGTTTTGGTCGAACTGGCCAGGGAGTTTTTTTCCCCGTTTTTTGGGGGGTAAGCACTCCATTTATGTCCAAACAGCTCGGCTTCAAGTTCAACATTCTCTCGGCTTCGGTCTGCGCCGATGTTTCACCGTCTCTTAGTGCTCACTTCTATAAGTTCATCCTCAGTATATTCAGCCTCAAAAAGACAAAGTTGTGGGAGTAATTTTCCTGGTATTTCACCCCAAAATGTGCTTTATTGTACCATGCATTCATTGAATTAAATAAAGAAATCATCATAAATATGGCCGAGCGTGTATCCAGCTTGTTGAAGCAATTTAGTCTGCAGGCCGAATGTTAGAATAATATCTAAACAGCACATTTATCCATGAAAATATGTAAAAGATTCTGATGGTGACGTGCTGCGTGTATCATGATCAATATAAAGTGTGACTCACTCGATGTGTGTTTTGGTCGAACTGGCCGGGGAGTTTTTTTCCCCCGTTTTTTGGGGGGTAAGCACTCCATTTATGTCCAAACAGCTCGGCTTCATGTTCAACATTTTCTCGGCTTCGGTCTGCGCCGATGTTTCACCGTCTCTTAGTGCTCGCTTCTATAAGTTCATCCTCAGTACATTCAGCTTCAAAAAGACAAGGTTGTGGGAGTAATTTTCCTGGTACTTCACCCAAAAAATTGCTTTATTGTACCATGTATTCATTGAATTAAATAAAGAAATCATCATAAATATGGCCGAGCGTGTATCCAGCTTGTTGAAGCAATTTAGTCTGCAGGCCGAATGTTAGAATAATATCTAAACAGCACATTTATCCATGAAAATATGGAAAAGCTTCTGATGGTGACGTGCTGCGTGTATCATGATCAATATAAAGTGTGACTCACTCGATGTGTGTTTTGGTTGAACTGGCCGGGGAGTTTTTTTTCCCGTTTTTTGGGGGGTAAGCACTCCATTTATGTCCAAACAGCTCGGCTTCATGTTCAACATTCTCTCGGCTTCGGTCTGCGCCGATGTTTCACCGTCTCTTAGTGCTCGCTTCTATAAGTTCAACCTCAGTATATTCAGCTTCAAAAAGACAAGGTTGTGGGAGTAATTTTCCTGGTATTTCACCCAAAATGTGCTTTATTGTACCATGTATTCATTGAATTAAATAAAAAAAAAAATCATCATAAATATGGCCGAGCGTGTATCCAGCTTGTTGAAGCAATTTAGTCTGCAGGCCGAATGTTAGAATAGTATCTAAACAGCACATTTATCCATGAAAATATGTAAAAGATTCTGATGGTGACGTGCTGCGTGTATCATGATCAATATAAAGTGTGACTCACTCGATGTGTGTTTGGTCGAACTGGTCGGGGAGTTTTTTTCCCGTTTTTTGGGCGGTAAGCACTCCATTTATGTCCAAACAGCTCGGCTTCAAGGTCAACATTTTCTCGGCTTCGGTCTGCGCCGATGTTTCACCGTCTCTTAATGCTTGCTTCTATAAGTTCATCCTCAGTATATTCAGCTTCAAAAAGATAAGGTTGTGGGAGTCATTTTCCTGGTATTTCACCCCAAAATGTGGTTTCTTGTACTCGGTCAGTATCTACTTTGTCTTCGGAAGGACAAAGTGAGAGCGAAGGAAAGAGCTGAAGAGTGGACGATATTCATCGAATTAAAAAAAGAAATCATCAGAAAAATGGCGTGTATCCAGCTTGGTGATACAATTAAGTCTACGCCGTACTGAGTCCGAATGAGTCTGACGCCAGCCAAGGATGTTAGAATAATATCTAAACAGTACATTTATCCAAAAAGCTTCTGATGGTGACGTTCGATCTGCGCCAATGTCTGACCGTCTCTTAGTGCTCCCTTCTATAAGTTCATCCTCAGTATATTCAGCTTCAAAAAGATAAGGTTGTGGGAGTCATTTTCCTGGTATTTCACCCCCAAAATGTGGTTTCTTGTACTCGGTCAGTACCTACTTCTTCTTCAGAAGGACAAAGTTAGAGCGAAGGAAAGAGCTGAAAAGTGGATGATATTCATCGAATTAAAAAAGGAAATCATCAAATGGTCGAGCGTGTATCCAGCTTGGTGAATGGACTGGTCTGTGAGTAATACCAAGGCTCTGTATAGTCCTTCACATCCCAGTCCATGGTCTGCATCTCACATCAAAGTCTGCGGTCCAAGTCTATAACTTCCATCATTACTCACCTGCAATGTTTTTTTTTTTAATACTTGTAATTCCCTTTTCTTCTCTCTTCCTATTTTTTTGTTGTGCCGTGGTTTCATACCAACGTGAGTGCTTGTGTGCGCTCATCAAGATGAACAACTCCGTGCTGGACGTCGATAAAGTATTAGTGCAGCCTAAAGATATCAGTATTGATCTCCCACTCAGATTGGGCTCGTTTGGGCCGGGAGACAAATGGCCTCTCCAAGAACCTATTTCATTTCAGACGCTCATTTACTCATTTACTCATTCACTCATTCACATCCTCCACTACACATGCCTTTTGACTACATCAATACTTTTTTACACCGCCTCAGAAAACACTTGCACCACCATAAAGACCAACATTAAACTACAGCAGCATTGTAGGCCTAAGTATTCATTAAAAACAAGGCAGAGGTTTCATTTAAATGTGCCTAATATTCTTGGCCACTGTAGCATTACACACGGTTTGAACAGTAACACTGTGTTCAATCAATGTCAATCAATGTTTGTTTATATAGCCCTAAATCACGAGTGTCTCAAAGGGCTGCACAAGCCACAACGACATCCTCGGCTCAGATCCCACATCAGGGCAAGGAAAAACTCAACCCTTTGGGGATGACAATGAGAAACCTTGGAGAGGACCGCAGATGTGGGTGACCAGTCCATAGTGGATCTAACATAATAGTGAGAGTCCAGTCCATAGTGGATCTAATATAATAGTGAGAGTCCAGTCCATAGTGGATCTAACATAATAGTGGGAGAGTCCAGTCCATAGTGGATCCAACATAATAGTGAGAGTCCAGTCCATAGTGGATCTAACATAATAGTGAGAGTCCAGTCCATAGTGGATCTAACGTAATAGTGAGAGTCCAGTCCATAGTGGATCTAACATAATAGTGAGAGTCCAGTCCATAGTGGATCTAACATAATAGTGTGAGTCCAGTCCATAGTGGATCTAACATAATAGTGAGAGTCCAGTCCATAGTTGATCTAACATAATAGTGAGAGTCCAGTCCATAGTGGATCTAACATAATAGTGAGAGTCCAGTCCATAGTGGATCTAACATAATAGTGAGAGTCCAGTCCATAGTGGATCTAACATAATAGTGAGAGTCCAGTCCATAGTGGATCTAACATAATAGTGAGAGTCCAGTCCATAGTGGATCTAACATAATAGTGAGAGTCCAGTCCATAGTGGATCTAACATAATAGTGAGAGTCCAGTCCATAGTGGATCTAACATAATAGTGAGAGTCCAGTCCATAGTGGATCTAACATAATAGTGAGAGTCCAGTCCATAGTGGATCTAACATAATAGTGAGAGTCCAGTCCATAGTGGATCTAACATAATAGTGAGAGTCCAGTCCATAGTGGATCTAACATAATAGTGAGAGTCCAGTCCATAGTGGATCTAACATAATAGTGAGAGTCCAGTCCATAGTGGATCTAACATAATAGTGAGTGAGTGAGTGTTTCAATATTTAATTAGGGGATTCTTTGGAGTACCACTAGAGGGCGTACCATGGTTTGAGAATCCTTGTCCTACATCCCAGGTGTCAAACTCAAGGCCTGGGTGCCAGATCTGGCCCGCGACATCATTTTATCTGGCCCGCAATAATGTGTCAATAAAGTACTTCATATTTTCTCACTAAATGTAATTGATTGTTTTCATTTTGACAGAAAAAAAATATATGTACTGCTTGAAATTGCGTACCTTTTTAAACTTTAATAGTATCCAACAAATATTACAGTATATTATCATACTTTCCAAACATGTTTTCGTCTAAATAAAAATACTTAACTTTACAGCAAACTACCCATCCAATTAATACAAATTAAAATACATTTTACGTTGTTCTTTACAGCGGGGGTGGCATCTTTATGCGGGGTCGTTCTCCCGGGGTGCAGACGAACCACTCTGGACAAGACGTGCAGGTAGGAACATGATTTACATGATCTACTTACAACAATTGATATAATTAATAATGAAATCCAGAGGTAAATTCACACATTATTCACTGTTACAAGTGGCCCTCTGATGGCAGGCATGTGGCCCTCAATGACATCCACTTTGACATCCTTGGTCTATAACCTGACATGCGAAAAACATCCATGCTATGTTGTTCTGCTAAAATGCTTCACATTTATGGTGAGTGTAAAATATAATCATGATAAATATAAGATCATAGAAATAGAATGAGTCAAAAATGGCTCCAAACAAAAAACATGATTTCCATGTGATAGTTCAATAATGTAAAGGTCTTATTTTGCATGTGAATGAGGTCTTCCATCCCATCACTGGGCCGATACGTTGCTAAACGGGTTAGCTCATGCTTGGATTTAATTAGCATTCCCCATTCAGAGGTCGTAATGCAATCAGCTTTTGCTGTTTCCGCTCTTTAGAACGGGGAGACTACAGAAACAGCAGCATTATATATATATATATATATATATATATATATATATATATATATATATATATATATATATATATATATATATATATATATATATATATATATATATATATATATATATATATATATGTATGTATATATATATATATATACATGCATATATATATATATATATTTATATATACATATACATATATACTGTATATATATATATATATATATATATATATATATATATATATATATATATATATATATATATATATATATATATTTGTATCTATCACCATTATATATACCATATATTTGTATCTATCACCATTATATATACCATATATTTGTATCTTGTCACCATTATATATACCATATATTTGTATCTTGTCACCATTATATATACCATATATTTGTATCTATCATCATTATATATACCATATATTTGTATCTTCTCACCATTATATATACCTTATATTTGTATCCGTCACCATTATATATACCATATATTTGTATCTATCACCATTATATATACCATACATTTGTATCTTGTGACCATTATATATACCATATATTTGTATCTATCACCATTATATATACCATATATTTGTGTATTGTCACCATTATATATACCATATATTTGTATCTTGTCACCATTATATATACCATATATTTGTTTCTTGTCACCATTATATATACCATATATTTGTATCTTATCACCATTATATATACCATATATTTGTATCCAGCACCATTATTTATACCATATATTTGTATCCATCACCATTATATATACCATATATTTGTATCTATCACCATTATATATACCATATATTTGTATCTTGTCACCATTATATATACCATATATTTGTATATTGTCACCATTATATATACCATATATTTGTATCTATCACCATTATATATACCATATATTTGTATCTTGTATCTTGTCACATATATTGGTACTAGTGGAGGTTCTTCTATGGAAAAACTCAAAAAAAAGGAAAAATTATTAATTATAAAAACAAAACAAACAGTTTTAATGAGCTATTTCCCGATTCGATATTATAATTGGATATCGGTCCGATATCAACAAATAAAACAAGTATCGGATGGTATCGGATTCCATTCAAAATATCCGATAAAAGCTCCGATACTGCTGGTACTACCAAGTATACAGTACTACTGCTAGTACTACCAAGTATACAGTACTACTGCTATCACTACCAAGTATACAGTACTACTGCTAGTACTACCAAGTATACAGTACTACTGCTAGTACTACCAAGTATACAGTTCTACTGCTGGTACTACCAAGTATACAGTACTACTGTTAGTATTACCAAGTATACAGTACTACTGCTATCACTACCAAGTATACAGTTATACTGCTGGTACTACCAAGTATACAGTACTACTGTTAGTATTACCAAGTATACAGTACTACTGCTATCACTACCAAGTATACAGTTATACTGCTGGTACTACCAAGTATACAGTACTACTGTTAGCACTACCACATATACAGTACTACTGCTAGTACTACCAAGTATACAGTACTACTACTATCACTACCAAGTGTGTATCTATGGAAACTGCCAACTATAAATAGCTTTTCTCTTGTTAAGGTATCAATTATTAATATGTTTCTTAATAAGTAATGCATGTGTCCAATTAATGATACTCTCTGGGATTCATTCTCTGTCTTCTTCCTCGAATGTCATCAACACACACACACACACACACACACACACACACACACACACACACACACACACACACACACACACACACACACACACACACACACACACACACACACACACACACACACACACACACACACACACACACACACACACACACACACACACACACACACAATATATAAAAGATGAATTTCTGGTGTGTGTGTACTGTCTCTTTAACAGCTGTGTGTGTGTGTGTGTGTGTGTGTGTGTGTGTGTGTGTGTTTTCTTGTATTTCTGCCTTTCTTGAGACATCAACAAAGGAAAAGTATCTTCCATATGAGGAGGTGTGAACAAGTTAGGACATAAATCATGGTCCCACGCATCTAATAGAGAGCCAAAAACTAGAGTCCGTGAACATTGTTCCAAAGTCAGGATTTTTTTTTGTTGATTTAATGTGCATACTAAAGTAAACATTGCAGCAATATGTGATAAAACAAGACGGCAGCTAAAGAAGGACTTTCCTATTCATCCCCGAAAAAAACCCGCCAGGTGAACGGGTGATTTTACGACTTCCGGTGCTGACGTAAGACAACCCACGTCCCATATGTGACCATAGGATGAACAAATACACTACGCTACTAAGACTATAGTGGACATTAACAGTTAGATTCTACAGCGGGTTGCCCAAAGTGCGGCACAGGGGCCATCTGTGGTCCGTGACTCCTTTGTCATCGGCCTTAAGCCCATTACAAAAAAATACAGATCTCATTAGCACCCCCTGGTGGTGAAATTGATCAAAATGAGGGTGGTCCCAAAAAGGGAGAGCTTTTTCAAATCGACTGTGTGTCAGTTTTAAAAGTACTCCCACTCTGGTCAACATATGAAACAACAAGTGTGTGTTAAAATGTGAAGTGCTCCCCCTCTAGTCAACATATGCAATAACAAGTGTGTGTAAAAATGTGAAGTGCTCTCCGTCTGGTCAACATATGAAATAACAAGTGTGTGTAAAAATGTGAAGTGCTCTCCCTCTGGTCAACATATGAAATAACAAGTGTGTGTCGGAAATTGAAATGCGTCCCCTTGGGCCAAAATGAATTATCCATCCATCCATCCATTGTCTACCGCTTGTCCCTTTTTGGGGTTGCGGGGGGGTGCTGGAGCCTATCTCAGCTACATTCGGGCGGAAGGCGGTGTACACCCTGGACAAGTCGCCACCTCATCGCAAAATGAATTCAAAAAAATAATATATATATATATATATATATATATATATATATATATATATATATATATATATATATATATATATATAATATGTAATAACTTGAAGTAAATAATGAAAATTACAAAACAATTACAAACAAAAAATGTAAACTAATCTTTTAAACAAGTCTTTTTCTTACAATGTGTGGACTTTTTTCTTATAAAATGGGTAACAATTTTTCATATTCTTTCTGTTTTCTGTAATATTGCAATATTTTATCGTAAAATTATTACTTATTTTAATGTAAAAATATTACTTTTTAATGCAAAATGGTGACATTTGTCATATAAAATTCTGACTTTTATCACAATATTGCCCACTTTTTTGTTGTTCTTGTAAAATAGTGAATTTCTTTTTGCCATTTGCCATTTTGTTATGATAATATTGCCATTGAAAGTTTTGTTGTAAAATTGTGACTTTTGTCGAGTAAAATTACGACTTTTTTCATAAAATTGCCAAAATGTCAAGCTTTTCTTGTAAAACTGCGACTGTTATTGAGTAAAATTCTGACTTTTATCACAATATTGCCCACTTTTTTGTTGTTCTTGTAAAATAGTGAATTTTTTTTTGCCATTTGCCATTTTGTTATGATAATATTGCCATTGAAAGTTTTGTTATAAAATTGTGACTTTTGTCGAGTAAAATTACAACTTTTTTCCATAAAATTGCCAAAATGTCAAGCTTTTCTTGTAAAACTGCGACTGTTATTGAGCAAAATTCCAACTTTTATCACAACATTGCACAAACGTTCAGTTTTTTTAGTAACATTTTGACTGGCGTTGAGTAAAATGACAACTTTTATTAGAATACTGCCTAAATTCCAAGTTTTTCTTGTGAAATTGTGACCTTTTTCTTGTGAAATTCCAACTCATTTTTCACAACAAGCCTTTTTTATATTTACATAGTATGTATGTATTATTAATGTTGTAAATACACATCTTTATAAATCTATAAAGGGTGGTCCTAAAGAGGTAGGCATTTTTCACAAGGCTCAAGAAGGTAAGAAAAACATGAATATGTATGTATAGTATGTATGTATTATTAATGTTGTAAATACACATCTTTATATATCTATAAAGGGTGGTCCTAAAGAGGTAGGCATTTTTCACAAGGCTCAAGAAGGTAAGAAAAACATGAATATGTGTGTGTGTGTGTGTGTGTGTGTGTGTGTGTGTGTGTGTGTGTGTGTGTGTGTGATGAAAGGGGATATTGGCGAGCGAAATATTCCTCCTGTAATAAGTCATCTTTAAATGACAGCGTCGTAAAGCATTAGGAGAGGCGAGTGGAGGAGACCTGCCAGAGCTTTGTTAGCCTGATAAATGTTTGCTGCCCCGTGAGAAGCCGCCTGTGTCACTTCCAATCAACAACACCCGCTGGCTGCAACAGGTGCCTCGGAGCGGCGGAGAAGAAGAGCAAGTTATTAAAATGCTCTATTTTTTTAGGTGTAAACATACAAAATTGCTTAACAGCTAGCACAGAACGTTAGCATGCTAACATAAGGATGTTAGCATACTTCCAAGATGGCGCCATACAACAAAATCTATGATTTTTAGCTTTAAACATTCAAATTTAGCTTTAAAAAACTAGCAAAGCATGTTAACATTCTAGCACCAGTTATTAAAATGCACTATTTTTAGGCATAAACATACAAAATTAGCTTAACAGCTAGCACAGAACGTTAGCATGCTAACATAAGAGACGTTAGCATACTTCCAAGATGGCGCCAAACATTAAAAACTATGATTTTTAGGTTTAAACATACAAATTTAGCTAAAACAAAACTAGCATAACACTTGAACATTCTAGCACCAGTTATTAAAATGCACTATTTTTAGGTGTAAACATACAAAATTAGCTTAAAAGCTAGCAAAGAACATTTGCATGCTAACATAAGGGACATTAGCATATTTCCAAGATGGCGGCAAACATCAAAATCCATGATTTTAAGGTTTAAACATACAAATTTAGCGAAAAGAAACTAGCAGAACACGTTAACTTTCTAGCACCAGTTATTAAAATGCACTACTTTAAGGTGTAAACATGCAAAATTAGCTTAACAGCTAGCACAGAACATTAGCATGCTAACATAAGGGACGTTAGCATACTTCCAAGATGACACCAAACATCAAAATCCATGATTTTAAGGTTTAAATATACAAAAGAAATTTAGCATAACATGTTAACATTCTAGCACCAGTTATTAAAATGCACTATTTTCGGTGTGAACATACAAAATTAGCTTAACAGCTAGCACAGAACGTTAGTATGCTAACATAAGAGACGTTAGCATATTTCCAAGATGGCGCCATAAAACAAAATCCATTATATTTAGGTTTAAAAATGTTAATTTAGCTATAAAAAACTAGTATAGCACGTTAACATTCTAGCACCAGTTATTAAAATGCACTATTTTTAGGTGTAAACATACAAAATTAGCTAGCACAGAACATTAACATGCTAGCATAAGAGACGTTAGCATACTTCCAAGATGGCGCCAAACATCAAAATCTATGATTTTAAGGTTTAAACATACAAATTTAGCTATAAGAAACTAGTATAACACGTTAACATTCTAGCACCAGTTATTAAAATGCACTATTTTTAGGTGTAAACATACAAAATTAGCTTAACAGCTAGCACCGAATGTTAGCATGCTAACATAAGAGATGTTAGCATACTTCCAAGATTTTCTTAGTGTCAAAAAGTCGGAGTTTTTTTGTCAAAAAGTGGGATTTTTTCTAAGTGTCAAAAAGTCGTGATTTTTTTCTAAATGTCAATAAGTCGTGATTTTTTTCTAAGTGTCAAAAAGTCGTGATTTCTTTCTAAGTGTCAAAAAGTCAGGATTTTTTCTAAATGTCAAAAAGTTGGAAATTTTTTTGTCAAAAAATTGGGATTTTTTTCAAAGGGTCAAAAAGTCGGGATTTTTTCTAAGTGTCAAATAGTCTAAATTTTTTTTGGTCAAAAAGTCGGGATTTTTTCTAAGTGTCAGAAAGTCGGGATCTTTTCTAAGTGTCAAAAAGAGGGGATTTTTTCTAGGTGTCAAAAATTCGGAAATTTTTTGGTCAAAAAGTCGGGATTTTTTCTGAGTGTCAAAAAGTCGACATTTTTTGTAAGTGTCAAAAAGTTGGACATTTTTTTGTCAAAAAGTCGGGACTTTTCTTAAGTGTCAAAAAGTTGAGATTTTTTCCAAGTGTTAAAAAAACTGGGATTTTTTTCTAGGTGTCAAAAATTCGGGATTTTTTCTAAGCGTCAAAAAGTCGGGATTTTTTGTAAGTGTCAAAAAGTCGGGATTTTTTCTAAGTGTCAGAAAGTGGGCATTTTTTGTAGGTGTCAAAAATTCTGAAATTTTTTTGTCAAAAAATTGGGATTTTTTGTAAGTGTCAAAAAGTCGGAAATTTTTGGGGCAAAAAATCTGAATTTTTTTTTCAAAAAATCTGGATTATTTTCTAAATGTCAAAAAATCTGGATTATTTTCTAAGTGTCAAAAAATTTTGATTTTTTTATAAGTGTTAAAAATCCTGGATTTTTTTCTAGGTGTCAAAAAGTCGGGATTTTTTCTAGGTGTCAAAAAAATCTGGATTTTTTTCTAACTGTCAAAAAGTCGGGATTTTTTATAAATGTCAAATAGTCGGAAATTTCTTTTGTCAAAAAGTCAGGATTTTTTTCTAAGTGTCAAAAAGTTGGGATTTTTTCTAAGTGTCAAAAAGTCGGGAGTTTTTCCAAGTGTCAAAAAGTGGGCATTTTTTCTAGGTGTCAAAAATTCGGAATTTTTTTTGTCAAAAAATTGGGATTTTTTTTTTGTCAAAAAATCTGGATTTTTTTTGTCAAAAAATCTGGATTTTTTTTGTCAAAACATCTGGATTATTTTCTAAGTGTCAAAAAATTGGGATTTTTTTATAAGTGTTAAAAATCTGGATTTTTTTCGTCAAAAAATCTGGATTTTTTTCGTCAAAAAATCTGGATTTTTTTTTGTCAAAAAATCTGGATTTTTTTTTGTCAAAAAATCTGGATTTTCTTTGTCAAAACATCTGGATTATTTTCTAAGTGTCAAAAAATTGGGATTTTTTCGAGGTGTCAAAAAGTCGGGATTTTTTCTAAGTGTCAAAAAGTCGGGATTTTTTCCAAGTGTCAAATAGTCGGACATTTTTTTTGTCAAAAAGTCAGGATTTTTTTCAAAGTGTCAAAAAGTCGGGATTTTTTCTAAGTGTCAAAAAGTCGGGATTTTTTCCAAGTGTCAAAAAGTGGGCATTTTTTCTAGGTGTCAAAAATTCTGAATTTTTTTTGTCAAAAAATTGGGATTTTTTGTAAGTGTCAAAAAGTCGGAAATTTTTTGTGCAAAAAGTCAGGATTTCTTTTGTCAAAAAATCAGGATTTTTTTCCAATTGTCAAAAAGTGTTGATTTTTTCCAAGTGTCAAAAAAGTTGGGATGTTTTCTTAGTGCCAAGGTTTAAAAGCCATGATTTTTAGGTGTAAATGAAAACAATGAGTTAAAAAGCTCGTATTCACCAAGTGTCCTTTCCATAGGGCCTAATAAGACTCCATTGGAGCCAAGTTACTCACCACTGGGAGGATCAATATGAGATCTAAAAGCAGACACACGCCATTTTCATTACTTACCGCCGTTCAATAGCGGAAACCACAGAAGTAAGACCAGTCGTTAGTGAGCAAGCTGAGAACTGTCACAGTAAGGAGGACAATCACCTTCATAACAATATATGCTATATACACACTGCAAGTATATATATATATATATAATGTAGAAACAGACACCTTCATAACAATATGCAATATGTACAATATACACACTGCAAGTATATATATAATGTAGTAACAGACACCTTCATAACAATATGTAATATCTATAATTTTTGAAGCTGAGTATACTGAGGATGAACTGCTGCTTATAGAAGCGAGCACGAAGGAAGAGTGAGACGCTACAGATATGGAATTTGGAGACAAGCTATTTCGACATAAATAAGGAATGTCTATGACTAGCTGCACCATCCTATTAAAAATACAAAAGGTTTTTTTTCCACTTGTATAGCGTCAAACTGAACTTGGAAGACTTCACGCAACAAAGTTCATCTTTAAGCATTCACACTCAGCATTTAGGAACAAGGCAGAGGTGACAGAAGAAAGGTACAAATATTATAAATCTATCTGTGGCAAAAAGAGAGAAGGGATTTCAGAGCGTCTTTCACTGCAATGGTCTCACTGGGGTGTTTCCATCAAGAACAATGAAGAGGGAGACAAAGTGTCGTCAAAGATTGTTTTGGTTAGGGCAAGCTAACACACTCCAATGGTTTGTCAGCGCTTGTTGTCTGTTCTGGACATAAAATTGATCATAAAATTGCCTTGCTGAGTGGAAAGCTTCTCCAATATGTTATCCAGTTTGGGATTCAATTCAGAAGTTGTCAAAGTCTGAGTGCCCACGATGGAGGTTAATTTGTGCCTTTATTAAGAAAGCTTTTTTTTTTTTTAACTCTGAATTTATGTAACTGAATTTGCGTTTCAATTTTGTGAGCTGAATTTAATTTTTTACATGAAATTATGCTGACACTTTCATTGAAAATAAATTCACTGTTTTAAAATTCAGTGTAAAAAAAAAAATCAGTCCTTAAAAATTCAGTGTAAAAAAAATTCAGTGTTAAAAAAATCAGTTTATAAAAATTCATTTTTTATCCACTGAATTTGTTTATATTGAATTTTTATACACTGTATTTTTTTTACACTGAATTTTTATACATTGATTTTTTTTTTACACTGAATTTTCACAAGAGTACAATAACTCAAGTTCATTGATCGATTGCTTCTGTCTCAATTTACCGGAACTCAGCCTTGCATTTTAAAGCAGCAAATTTTTTGGCACTGAATTCTTTTTAGACTGAATTTTTATACATTGATTTTTTTTTACACTGAATTTTTTCACACTAAATGTTTTACACTGAATTTTTATACACTGAAGTTCTTTTACACTGAATTTTTATACATTGATTTTTTTTACACTCAATTTTTATACACTCAAATTTTTCCCACTGATTTTAATACATGTAATTTTTTTACACTCAATTTGTTTACACTGAATTTTTATACACTGAATTTTTATACATTGATTTTTTTTTACACTGAATGTTTTCACACAAATTTTTTTACACTGAATTTTTTTACACTGAATTTTTATACACTGAAGTTTTTTTACACTGAATTTTTGGACATTGATTTTTTACACCAAATTTTTGTACACTGAATTTTTTCCCACTGATTTTAATACATGTAATTTTTTTTTACACTCAATTTGTTTACACTGAATTTTTATACACTGAATTTTTATACATTGATTTTTTTTACACTGAATGTTTTAACACTAAATTTTTTACACTGAATTTTTTTACACTGAATTTTTATACACTGAAGTTTTTTTACACTGAATTTTTAGACATTGATTTTTTTACACCAAATTTTTGTACACTGAATTTTTCCCCACTGATTTTAACACGTCATTTTTTTTACACTGAATTTTTCTACACTGAATTTTTTTTACAGTGAATTTTTATACACTGAATTTTTATACATTGAACTTGTACACATTGAATTTTTTTACACTCAATTTGTTTACACAGAATTTTTTTACAATGAATTTTTATACATTGATTTTTTTTTACACTGAATGTTTTCACACAAATTTTTTTACACTGAATTTTTATACACTGAAGTTTTTTTACACTGAATTTTTGGACATTGATTTTTTTACACCAAATTTTTGTACACTGAATTTTTTCCCACTGATTTTAATACATGTAATTTTTTTTTACACTCAATTTGTTTACACTGAATTTTTATACACTGAATTTTTATACATTGATTATTTTTTTTTACACTGAATGTTTTCATACAAATTTTTTTACACTGAATTTTTTTACACTGAATTTTTATACACTGAAGTTTTTCTACACTGAATTTTTAGACATTGATTTTTTTACACCAAATTTTTGTACACTGATTGTTTTCCCACTGATTTTAATACATGTAATTTTTTTTATACTAAATTTGTTTACACTGAATTTTTCTACACTGAATTATTTTTACAGTGAATTTTTATACACTGAATTTTTATACATTGAACTTGTATACATTGAATTTGTTTTCACTGAATTTTTATAAACTGAGTTTTTCTACACTGAATTTTTATACGCTGAATTCTTTCACTCGGAATTTTTATACACAAAATTTTTATACACTGAATTTTTTCCCACTGACTTTTTTAGATGGAATTTTTTTTACACTGAATTTGTATACACAACATTTTTTATACACTGTATTTTTTTTACACTGAATTTTCATACATTAATTTTTTTTTTACACTGAATTTTCACAAGAGTACAATAACTCAAGTTCATTGATCGATTGCTTCTGTCTCAATTTACCGGAACTCAGCCTTGCATTTTTTAAAGCAGCAAATTTTTTGGCACTGAATTCTTTTAAGACTGAATTTTTATACATTGATTTTTTTTTACACTGAATTTTTTCACACTAAATTTTTTACACTGAAGTTTTTTTACACTGAATTTTTATACATTGATTTTTTTTTACACTCAATTTTTATACACTCAATTTTTTCCCACTGATTTTAATACATGTAATTTTTTTACACTCAATTTGTTTACACTGAATTTTTATACATTGATTTTTTTTACACTGAATGTTTTCACACTAAATTTTTTACACTGAATTTTTTACACTGAATTTTTATACACGGAAGTTTTTTTACACTGAATTTTTATACACTGAAGTTTTTTTACAGTGAATTTTTATACACTGAATTTGTTTACACTCAATTTGTTTACACAGAATTTTTTTACACTGAATTTTTATACATTGATTTTTTTTACACTGAATTTTCACAAGAGTACAATAACTCAAGTTCGTTGATCGATTGCTTCTGTCTCAATTTACCGGAACTCAGCCTTGCATTTTTTAAAGCAGCAAATTTTTTGGCACTGAATTCTTTTAGGACTCAATTTTTATACATTGATTTTTTTTTTTACACTGAATTTTTTCACACTAAATTTTTTACACTGAATTTTTATACACTGAAGTTTTTTTACACTGAATTTTTATACATTGATTTTTTTTACACTCAATTTTTATACACAAAATTTTTTCCCACTGATTTTAATACATGTAATTTTTTTTTACACTCAATTTGTTTACACTGAATTTTTATACACTGAATTTTTATGCATTGATTTTTTTTTTTACACTGAATGTTTTCATACAAATTTTTTTACACTGAATTTTTTTACACTGAATTTTTATACACTGAAGTTTTTCTACACTGAATTTTTAGACATTGATTTTTTTACACCAAATTTTTGTACACTGAATTTTTTCCCACTGATTTTAATACATGTAATTTTTTTACACTGAATTTGTTTACACTGAATTTTTCTACACTGAATTTTTTTTTACAGTGAATTTTTATACACTGAATTTTTATACATTGAACTTGTATACATTGAATTTGTTTTCACTGAATTTTTATAAACTGAGTTTTTCTACACAGAATTTTTATACGCTGAATTCTTTCACTCGGAATTTTTATACACAAAATTTTTATACACTGAATTTTTTCCCACTGACTTTTTTAGATGGAATTTTTTTTACACTGAATTTTTTTTACAATTATTTTTTTATACATTGATTTGTTTACACTGAATTTTTATACACTGAATTTTTATACACTGAATTTTTATACATTGATTTTTTTTTACACTGAATGTTTTCACACAAATTTTTTTATACTGAATTTTTATACACTGAAGTTTTTTTACACTGAATTTTTAGACATTGATTTTTTTACACTAAATTTTTGTACACTGGATTTTTTCCCACTGATTTTAATACATGTCATTTTTTTTACACTGAATTTGTTTACACTGAATTTTTCTACACTGAATTATTTTTACAGTGAATTTTTATACACTGAATTTTTATACATTGAACTTGTATACATTGAATTTGTTTACACTGAATTTTTATAAACTGAATTTTTCTACACTGAATTTTTATACGCTGAATTCTTTCACTCGGAATTTTTATACACAAAATTTTTATACACTGAATTTTTTCCCACTGACTTTTTTAGATGGAATTTTTTTTACACTGAATTTGTATACACAACATTTTCTTTACACTGCATTTTTTTTACAATTATTTTTTTATACATTGATTTGTTTACACTGAATTTTTATACACTGAATTTTTATACATTGATTTTTTTTTACACTGAATGTTTTCACACAATTTTTTTTACACTGAATTTTTTCACACTGAATTTTTATGCACTGAAATTTTTTTACACTGAATTTTTAGACATTGATTTTTTTACACTAAATTTTTGTACACTGGATTTTTTCCCACTGACTTTTTTAGATGGAATTTTTTTTACACTGAATTTTTATACATTGATTTTTTTTTTACACTGAATGTTTTCACACAAATTTTTTTACACTGAATTTTTATACACTGAAGTTTTTTTTACACTGAATTTTTGGACATTGATTTTTTTACACCAAATTTTTGTACACTGAATTTTTTCCCACTGATTTTAATACATGTAATTTTTTTTTACACTCAATTTGTTTACACTGAATTTTTATACACTGAATTTTTATACATTGATTTTTTTTTTACACTGAATGTTTTCATACAAATTTTTTTACACTGAATTTTTTTACACTGAATTTTTATACACTGAAGTTTTTCTACACTGAATTTTTAGACATTGATTTTTTTACACCAAATTTTTGTACACTGATTTTTTCCCCACTGATTTTAATACATGTAATTTTTTTTACACTGAATTTGTTTACACTGAATTTTTCTACACTGAATTTTTTTTACAGTGAATTTTTATACACTGAATTTTTATACATTGAACTTGTATACATTGAATTTGTTTTCACTGAATTTTTATAAAGTGAGTTTTTCTACACTGAATTTTTATACGCTGAATTCTTTCACTCTGAATTTTTATACACAAAATTTTTTTACACTGAATTTTTTTACACTGAATTTTTATACACTGAAGTTTTTTTACACTGAATTTTTAGACATTGATTTTTTTACACTAAATTTTTGTACACTGGATTTTTTCCCACTGATTTTAATACATGTCATTTTTTTTACACTGAATTTTTCTACACTGAATTATTTTTACAGTGAATTTTTATACACTGAATTTTTATACATTGAACTTGTATACATTGAATTTGTTTACACTGAATTTTTATAAACTGAATTTTTCTACACTGAATTTTTATACGCTGAATTCTTTCACTCGGAATTTTTATACACAAAATGTTTTTACACTGAATTTTTTCCCACTGACTTTTTTAGATGGAATTTTTTTTACACTGAATTTGTATACACATTTTTTTTACACTGCATTTTTTTTTACAATTATTTTTTATACATTGATTTGTTTACACTGAATTTTTATACACTGAATTTTTATACACTGAATTTTTATACATTAATTTTTTTTTACACTGAATGTTTTCACACTAAATTTTTTACACTGAATTTTTTTACACTGAATTTTTATACACTGAAGTTTTT
>NC_084578.2:4940000-4945000 GCF_033978685.3 Nerophis lumbriciformis | reverse complement strand
TGAAATGAGTTATTTGCGCAGAAATATTTTGTAACGGTGTCTGTAACACGGCAGTAAAACGGCTGATCAAGCAAAACATAAGTCATCGTCTAAACAGATTCACTAACTCCACGGTGACGTTTGAATACTTTTATCAAACTAAAACAACACAAAAAGAATGCCATTGTAAATTAACAATACTAACACAGACACTCGTAAACGTGTTAGCATATTAGCTAATGCTAACGACCTCAGCTTCATTACATTACGATAGCACGTACAAATATGCATGAAAACACTCCTACAGACATCACACTTGGGACGGTTTAGTAAGTAGAAATAGTTTTAGTTATATTGTAAACACATGAATGAAGAATCCATACGAGTAGAAACGCTAATGACGGCTAGAAGACGGAACGACACTTCTACTTCCGGTTGAAAGCTCAGTCTAAACAGAACGTTGTGAAATGAGTTATTTACACAGAAATATGTTTATTTAGAAACCTTAATTGTTTCCAAACGGTGTCTGTAACACGGCAGTAAAACGGCTGATCAAACAAAACAGAAGTCATGGTCATGGACCCACGAGCTGCTAGCTCTCCGATCAGCTAAACAGACTAAAAACTCCACGGTGACGTTTTAATATATTTATGAAACTGAAACAATACAAAAAGAATGCCATTGCAAGTTAATAATACTAACACAGACACTTTTACATTTACTGTAATATTGTACATGGTATTTGAGATTTGTCATAAATTGTATATAATATATAAAAATATAATATAACATAATAATATAATATACAGTATATATTATATACTGTATATATAATATGTAAATATTACATATTTTATATTGTTACTATGGTACATGTTTAGTCTACTTTATACCTGCATTATCCTTTCCATCCTTACCCTTTCCATCCTTTGTAACTGAGCTACTGTGTGGGGTTAAGGTTACCCTAACCCTAACCCTAACCCTAACCCTAACCCTAACCCTAACGCTATAAAAATATAATAAAACATAATAATATAATATATCAGTAAATATTATATACTGTATATAAAATATGCAAATATTACATATATGTTATACTTTTTATATTGCTAATGTTTAGTCTACTTTATACCTGCAGTATCCTTTCCATCCTTACCCTTTGCATCCTTTGTAACTGAGGTACTGTGTGGGGTTAGGGTTACCCTGACCCTAACCCCAACCCCAACCCCAACCCTAACCCTAACCCTAACCCTAACCCTAACCCTAACCCTAACCTCAAACCCAACCCCAACCCTAGCCCTAACCCTAACCAACTCTTTTTCTTTATGCCTAACCCTAAACCCAAACCTAACCTTACACCTAACCCTAACCCCAACCCTAACACCAACCCTAACCCTAACCCTAACCCTAACCCTAACCCCAACCCCAACCCAATCCCTAGCCCTAGCCCTAACCAACTCTTTTTTATGCCTAACCCTAACCCTAACCCCAACCCCAACTCTAAACCTAACCTTAACCCTAACCCTAACCCTAACTCCATCCCCAACCCCAACTCCAACCCCAAAGCCAACCCCAACCCCAACCCTAACCCTAACCCTAACCAACCCTTTTACTTTATGCCCAACCCTAACCCTAACCCTAATCATAATCCTAATCCTAATCCTAATCCTAATCCTAATCCTAATCCTAATCCTAATCCTAATCCTAATCCTAAACCTAATCCTAATCCTAATCCTAATCCTAACCTTAACCTTAACCTTAACCCCAACCCTAACCCTAACCCTAACCCTAACCCTAACCATAACCCCAACCCCAACCCTAGCCCTAACCCTAACCAACTATTTTTCTTTATGCCTAAACCTAACCCCAAACATAACCTTACCCCTAACCCTAACCCTAACCCCAACCCCAACCCTAACCCTAACCCTAACCCTAACCCTAACCCTAACCATAACCTTAACCATAACCCCAACCCCAACCCTAGCCCTAATCCTAACCCTAACCAACTATTTTTCTTTATGCCTAAGCCTAACCCCAAACATAACCTTACCCCTAACCTTACCCCTAACCCTAACGCTATACAAATATAATAAAACATAATAATATAATATATCAGTAAATATTATATAATGTATATAAAATATGCAAATATTACATATATGTATAACACCAACCCTAACCCTAACCCTAACCCTAAGCCTAACCCTAACCCTAACCCTAACCCTAACCCTAACCCTAACCCCAACCCCAACCCCAACCCAAACCCTAGCCCTAACCCTAACCAATCCTTTTTTTATGCCTAACCCTAACCCTAACCCCAACTCTAAACCTAACCTTAACCCTAACCCTAACCCCAACCCCAACCCCAACTCCAACCCCAACCCCAAACCCAAACCCAACCCCAACCCCAACCCTAACCCTAACCCTAACCAACCCTTTTTCTTTATGCCCAACCCTAACCCTAACCTTAATCCTAATCTTAACCTTAATCCTAATCCTAATCCTAATCCTAATCCTAATCCTAACCCTAACCTTAACCTTAACCCCAACCCCGACCCTAACCCTGACCCTAACCCTAACCCTAACCCCAATCTCAACCCCAACCCGAACCCTAGCCCTAGCCCTAACCCTAACCCTAACCCTAAACCTAACCCCAACCCTAACGCAACCCTAACCCTAACCCTAAACCCTAACCCTAACCCTAACCTTAACTCTAACCCTAACCCTAACCCCAACCCTAACCTTAACCCTAACCCTAATCCTAAACCTAACCCTAATCCTAACCCTAACCCTAACCCTAACCCCAACCCCAACCCTAACCCTAACCCTAGCCCTAACCCTAACCCAAACCCTAACCCTAATCCTAACCCTAACCCTAACCCTAACCAACTATTTTCTTTATGCCTAAGCCTAACCCCAAACATAACCTTACCCCTAACCCTAACCCTAACCCCAACTCTAACCCTAACCCTAACCCTAACCCTAACCCTAACCCCAACCCCAAACCTAGCCCTAACCCTAACCCTAACCAATTATTTTTCTTTATGCCGAAGCCTAACCCCAAACATAACCTTACCCCTAACCCTAACCCCAACCCCAACCCTAACCCAACCCTAACCCTAACCCTAACCCTAACCCTAACCCTAACCCTAACCCTAACCAACTATTTTCCTTTATGCCTAAGCCTAACCCCAAACATAACCTTACCCCTAACCCTAACCCCAACCCCAACCCTAACCCTAACCCTAACCCTAACCCTAACCCTAACCCTAACCCTAACCATAACCATAACCCCAACCCCAACCCTAGCCCTAATCCTAACCCTAACCAACTATTTTTCTTTATGTCTAAGCCTAACCCCAAACATAACCTTACCCCTAACCTTACCCCTAACACTAACGCTATACAAATATAATAAAACATAATAATATAATATATCAGTAAATATTATATAATGTATATAAAATATGCAAATATTACATATATGTATAACACCAACCCTAACCCTAACCCTAACCCTAAGCCTAACCCTAACCCTAACCCTAACCCTAACCCTAACCCTAACCCCAACCCCAACCCAAACCCTAGCCCTAACCCTAACCAATCCTTTTTAATGCCTAACCCTAACCCTAACCCCAACTCTAAACCTAACCTTAACCCTAACCCTAACCCCAACCCCAACCCCAACTCCAACCCCAACCCCAAACCCAACCCCAACCCCAACCCTAACCCTAACCCTAACCCTAACCAACCCTTTTTCTTTATGCCCAACCCTAACCCTAACCTTAATCCTAATCTTAACCTTAATCCTAATCCTAATCCTAATCCTAATCCTAATCCTAATCCTAATCCTAACCTTAACCTTAACCCCAACCCCGACCCTAACCCTGACCCTAACCCTAACCCTAACCCCAATCTCAACCCCAACCCGAACCCTAGCCCTAGCCCTAACCCTAACCCTAACCCTAAACCTAAACCTAACCCCAACCCTAACCCAACCCTAACCCTAACCCTAAACCCTAACCCTAACCTTAACCCTAACCCTAACCCTAACCCCAACCCTAACCTTAACCCTAACCCTAATCCTAACCCTAACCCTAATCCTAACCCTAACCCTAACCCCAACCCCAACCCTAACCCTAACCCTAGCCCTAACCCTAACCCAAACCCTAACCCTAATCCTAACCCTAACCCTAACCAACTATTTTCTTTATGCCTAAGCCTAACCCCAAACATAACCTTACCCCTAACCCTAACCCTAACCCCAACTCTAACCCTAACCCTAACCCTAACCCTAACCCCAACCCCAAACCTAGCCCTAACCCTAACCCTAACCAATTATTTTTCTTTATGCCGAAGCCTAACCCCAAACATAACCTTACCCCTAACCCTAACCCCAACCCCAACCCTAACCCTAACCCTAACCCTAACCCTAACCCTAACCCTAACCCTAACCAACTATTTTCCTTTATGCCTAAGCCTAACCCCAAACATAACCTTACCCCTAACCCTAACCCTAACCCCAACCCCAACCCCAACCCTAACCCTAACCCAACCCTAACCCTAACCCCAACCGCAACCCTAGCCCTAATCCTAACCCTAACCAACTATTTTCCTTTATGCCTAACCATAATCCCAAACCTAACCCTAACCTTAATCCCAATCCCAACCCCAACCCCAACCCTAACCCTAACCCTAACCCTAACCCTAATCCCAACCCTAACCCTAACCCTAACCCTAACCCTAACCCTAACCCTAACCCTAACCCTAACCCTAACCCTAACACTAACCCGATGAAGTTTGTCTAAGTCTAAGTCTAACTTGTAAACGTGTTAGCATATTAGCTCATGTTAACGACCTCAGCTTGATTACATGACGATAGATAGCAGGTACAAATATGCATGAAAACACTCCTACAGACATCACACTTGGGACGCTTTAGTAAGTACGAATAGTTTTAGTTATATTGTAAACAAATGAATGGAGAATACATACGAGTAGAAACGCTATTGACGACTAGA
>NC_084578.2:4927500-4935000 GCF_033978685.3 Nerophis lumbriciformis | reverse complement strand
TAGCATTGGTTGTAGTTGGTTTTTGTGTTTGTTTTCTGATAGTACTGACAACAATCATATGATTTTCATTTGTTGTGATATTGTACTCAGGCATGACGTATTTATTCCTGAAAATAGCCTAATTATGTGTAAAATGTGTTGTTTAGAGATTTGTTATTGACAAAACACTTGTCTATTCAGCTATTATGGTCCTAGCACCTCAACCCAGAGTAAGAGGCAGTGGAAGTTTAGTGTTGGTTGTAGTTGGTTTTAGTCTTTGTTTTCTGATAGTACTGACAATAACCATATCATTGTCATTTATTGTGATATTGTACGCAGGCATGACGTATTTATTCCTGAAAATAGCCTAATTCTGTGTAAAATGTGTTGTTTAGAGATTTGTTATTGACAAAACGCTTGTCTATTCAGCTATTATGGTCCTAGCACCTCAACCCCGAGTAAGAGGCAGTGGAAGTTTGAAGTTCCTTGGAGTAGCCCAGTCCATCCAGCTGGATTCGGCTGTGTATCTGGCAACCTCAGTCCGGGAGACAAGGAGGGGACTACAGAATTTTGACCTTGATTGCAGAACCATTTCTGGCCACATTATTATATATGGCACCTTTAAAAATGAGCTAATTGGAATAACTTTTGGTCCAGTTGTTACATTTTGTTTTATTATGACAACTGGACCATATTGCCACAATAATAGAGAATAGAATTATATTTCAAGCCTCCCCAAATTTCCAACTTTGTCGGCGTTGGAAATTGCAACATTACCCAGAGGCAGTTTGGTGGAGTGACGGCCAAGAGTTGGTGTTCGGGGTGAACCAGTCTTGGAAATGGGCTTTTCTGACCCACCATGAAACAAAATAGGTGGAATTACCTGGAGGCCGTCGCAGAGCTCCGTTGGCTCCGAGTTGGGGCAGTGGCGAGTTCCAGAAGAACGTTCCAGTCGCGCCTAGTTTGCAGTTTGAAAATCCTCCGGACTCGACGCTTCGTCCTCACTCAGAACTTCTCTGTTGATGAAGGTCCCCGCCAGGGACGCGCCCAGGGCTTGTTTGACGGGCGCCATCTCGGAAAGGATGATGTTGTCCTGGCTCACCAGCGTGGTCTTGTCCATGATCTCCTTGCTGTGCTTGGAGATCACGGCGTCCAGGAAGTCGTACTTGTGCGAGAGCGTTCCGCTTTCAAACAGGTACTTTGTCAGGTAGGAAAACGCCACGTTTGCCAAAAAGGACGCCACCATTGACACGGTCTTGAACGGGAACCTCTGCTGGACAAAGTACTCCACCTCTCCAGTGAGGCGGTGGATCTTCTCCTGGGTCACCCAGCCGGGGTAGTAGATGAACGGGGGGAGTTTCAGGTAGGGTTCGCCGCCACCGATTCGTAGCAACAGACCGAAGACGTAGGCGGCCACTGAGCCGTAGGTGTTGGTTCCTTTGACGAAAAGGACGCTTAGAAGTTGGGGGAAGACGATGACGTAGACCAGGTCCGAGCTCAGGTACCACAGGCCGTAGACGGTTCCTGTTAGCAAGGCCATGGCGGTGGCAAGGGCTCCGAAGACGAAGATGGTGAGGCGCATCACCCAGACGATCTCACGATCTGAGGCCTATAACACAATATAGTCTATCAGAACTCAACAGCCATGTCTTAGCTTCTTAGCAATCAACCTCATCCATCCATCCATCCATTTTCTACTGCTTTTTTTTCTCCCTAAATGCCGTCCATCCATCCATCTTCTTCCCCTTATCAAAGGTCGAGACTTCCCTTTCCCCAGCCACTTCGTTCAGCTACTCCCGGGGGATCCCGAGGCTTTCCCAGGCCAGCCGGGAGACACAGTCTTCCCAACATGTCCTGGGTCTTCCCCGTGGCCTCCTACCGGTCGGACATGCTCGAAACACCTCCCTCGGGAGGCGTTCGGGTGGCATCCTGACCAGATGCCCAAACCACCTCATCTGGCTCCTCTCCATGTGGAGGAGCAGCGGCTTTACTTTGAGCTCCTCCCGGATGGCAGAGCTTCTCACCCTATCTCTAAGGGAGAGCCCCGCCACCCGGCGGAGGGAACTCATTTCGGCCGCTTGTACCCGTGATCTTGTCCTTTCGGTCATAACCCAAAGCTCATGACCATAGGTGAGGATGGGAACGTAGATCGACCGGTAAATTGAGAGCTTTGCCTTCCGGCTCAGCTCCTTCTTCACCACAACAGATCGATACAGCGTCCGCATTACTGAAGACGCCGCACCGATCCGCCTGTCGATCTCACCATCCACTCTTCCCTCACTCGTGAACAAGACTCCCAGGTACTTGAACTCCTCCACTTGGGGCAAGATCTCCTCCCCAACCCGGAGATGGCACTCCACCCTTTTCCGGTACATACACACGTATGGACATGTCCATACACACTCCACCCTTTTACATGTCCATACACACGTATGGACATGTAAACAAATGCTTGTAAACACTCGGTACAAAGTGTGTCAGTGTGGTAGCTCGGGCTCCTACCGACTGCCGGAAGGCCAGTTGATAGATGTTCCTGGCAAACATGGAGCTGGCTGAGAGGATGGAGGAATCCGCCGAGGACATGACGGCCGCGGACACCGCCCCCAGGCCGAAGAAGGAGACGTAAGACGGGCAGAGGTGCTGAAGCACGATGGGGAGGATCATGTCGGATTCATCCTTGTCCTTCGGCGCCAGGGCCCCGTACGAAGTCTGGTTCCAGTCTGAAGGTAGAACCGGGTAACAGATTTCACATGAACAAACTTACAAAACCCAAAAGCAGTGAAGTTGTCACGTTGTGTAAATGGTAAATAAAAAGAGAATACAATTATTTTGCAAATCCTTGTCAATTTATATTCTATTATATGCTATTTTTTAGCATCTACAACAGGGGTGCTCACTACGTCGATCGCGATCTACCGGTCGATCTCGGAGGGTGTGTCAGTCGATCACCAGCCAGGCATTAAAAAAATTGTCCTAAAAATGAGCGATCATAAATCTTCACTATGACGTCACTTTCGTCACTTGATTGACATTCACGGCACCCGAGGGTCTTCTGAGATGACGCTGGCTGCTGCCAGCTCATTAAAATTACCGACTGGAAGGCGAGAAACACTTTATTTCAACAGACTCTGGCGCCGTACCTGTCGTCAAAACTCCAAAGACCGACTGCACAGTCGCACAATAAAAGCTCTGCTTCATCCTGCTTGCGCTACCAAAATAAGAGTCTCAGAAAGCTGGCGTGCACAAGCTAGCAAGCTACGGACTGGAGTTTGCCGACAATGTATTTCTTGTAAAGTGTATACAAAGGAGTACGGAAGCTGGATAAATAAGATGCCAAAAACCAACCACTTTCATGTGGTATTGGACAGAAAGGAGGACTTTTTTTCTCCTCCATTCGAAAATGCGGACGTTATCATCACCACTGTCTGATTCCAATCAATGCAAGTCATCACAATCAGGTAATACACCAACTTATATTCTTGTCTTCATGAAAGAAAGGAATCTATATGTGTTAAACATGCTTGTATTATCTTTAAACACCTTTAACTTGTTAACAATATTAACTATATGTGTTAAACATGCTTGCATTATCTTTAAACACCTTTAACTTGTTAACAATATTAACTATGTGTTAAACATGCTTGTATTATCTTTAAACACCTTTAACTTGTTAACAATATTAACTATATGTGTTAAACATGCTTGTATTATCTTTAACCACCTTTAACTTGTTAACAATATTAACTATGTGTTAAACATTCTTGTATTATCTTTAAACACCTTTAACTTGTTAACAATATTAACTATATGTGTTAAACATGCTTGTATTATCTTTAAACACCTTTAACTTGTTAACAATATTAACTATATGTGTTGAACATGCTTGTATTATCTTTAAACACCTTTAACTTGTTAACAATATTAACTATGTGTTAAACATTCTTGTATTATCATTAAACACCTTTAACTTGTTAACAATATTAACTATATGTGTTAAACATGCTTGCATTATCTTTAAACACCTTTAACTTGTTAACAATATTAACTATATGTGTTAAACATGCTTGCATTATCTTTAAACACCTTTAACTTGTTAACAATATTAACTATGTGTTAAACATTCTTGTATTATCATTAAACACCTTTAATTTATTAACAATATTAACTATGTGTGTTAAACATGCTTGTATTATCATTAAACACCTTTAACTTGTTAAAAATATATAACTATATGTGTTAAACATGCTTGGATTATCTTTAAACACCTTTAACTTGTTAACAATATTAACTATATGTGTTAAACATGCTTGGATTATCTTTAAACACCTTTAACTTATTAACAATATTAACTATATGTGTTAAACATGCTTGCATTATCTTTAAACACCTTTAACTTGTTAACAATATTAACTATATGTGTTAAACATGCTTGTATTATCTTTAAACACCTTTAACTTGTTAACAATATTAACTATATGTGTTAAACATGCTTGCATTATCTTTAAACACCTTTAACTTGTTAACAATATTAACTATGTGTTAAACATTCTTGTATTGTCATTAAACACCTTTAACTTGTTGACAATATTAACTATATGTGTTAAACATGCTTGCATTATCTTTAAACACCTTTAACTTGTTAACAATATTAACTATGTGTTAAACATGCTTGTATTATCTTTAAACACCTTTAACTTGTTAACAATATTAACTATATGTGTTAAACATTCTTGTATTGTCATTAAACACCTTTAATGTATTAACAATATTAACTATATGTGTTAAACATGCTTGTATTATCTTTAACCACCTTTAACTTGTTAACAATATTAACTATATGTGTTAAACATGCTTGTATTATCTTTAAACACCTTTAACTTATTACCAATATTAACTATAAGTGTTAATAATAATAATAATAACTGGGATTTATATAGCGCTTTTCTAAGTACCCAAAGTCGCTTTACATGTAGAACCCATCATTCATTCACACCTGGTGGTGGTAAGCTACTTTCATAGCCACAGCTGCCCTGGGGTAGACTGACGGAAGCGTGGCTGCAACTTGCGCCAACGGCCCCTCCGACCACCACCTATCATTCATCATTCAATTCACCGGTGTGAGTGGCACCGGGGGCAAAGGGTGAAGTGTCCCGCCCAAGGACACAACGGCAGCGATTTTTGGATGGTAAGAGGCGGGGAGCGAACCTGCAACCCTCAGGTTTCTGGCACGGTTGCTCTACCCACTACGCCATGTCGCCCCTAAGCATGTTAAACATGCTTGTATTATCTTTAAACACCTTTAACTTGTTAACAATATTAACTATGTTTTAAACATTATTGTATTATCATTAAGCACCTTTAACTTGTTAACAATATTAACTATATGTGTTAAACATGCTTGTATTATCATTAAACACCTTTAAGTTGTTAACAATATTAACTATATATGTTAAACATGCTTGCATTATCATTAAACACCTTTAACTTGTTAACAATATTAACTATATGTGTTAAACATGCTTGTATTATCTTTAAACACCTTTAACTTGTTAACAATATTAACTATATGTGTTAAACATGCTTGTATTATCTTTAAACACCTTTAACTTGTTAACAATATTAACTATATGTGTTAAACATGCTTGTATTATCATTAAACACCTTTAAGTTGTTAACAATATTAACTATATATGTTAAACATGCTTGCATTATCATTAAACACCTTTAACTTGTTAACAATATTAACTATATGTGTTAAACATGCTTGTATTATCATTAAACACCTTTAACTTGTTAACAATATTAACTATATGTGTTAAACATGCTTGTATTATCATTAAACATCTTTAACTTGTTAACAAAAACATATATTTCATAAATAAGTAAATATAAATTATATATATGAATGAGGTAGATCCCCACGACTTGATCAATTGAAAAGTAGCTCGCCTGCAGAAAAAGTGTGAGCACCCCTGTAATAGAGGTTCACTTGGCTGACAGTTGAGATAGCACTGAGGCAGAATGTGAAGGTTTATGGATGTCTTCCCCGTGATGGACTGATGACCAATCCAGGGTGTAGTCAACCTTTCACCCAGAGTCAGAGACCGTATGGATAGATGGATTGAACAACGCCAGCTGGTAGTGTTAAAGGGGAACATTATCACCAGACCTATGTAAGCGTCAATATATACCTTCATGTTGCAGAAAAAAAAGACCATATATTTTTTTAACCGATTTCCGAACTCTAAATGGGTGAATTTTGGCGAATTAAACGCCTTTCTAATATTCGCGATGACGTCACAACGTGGCGTCACATCGGGAAGCAATCCGCCATTTTCTCAAACACCGAGTCAAATCAGCTCTGTTATTTTCCGTTTTTTTCGACTGTTTTCCGTACCTTGGAGACATCATGCCTCGTCGGTGTGTTGTCGGAGGGTGTAACAACACAAACAGGGACGGATTCAAGTTGCACCAGTGGCCCAAAGATGCGAAAGTGGCAAGAAATTTGTTCCGCACACTTTACCGACGAAAGCTATGCTACGACAGAGACGGCAAGAATGTGTGGATATCCTGCGACACTCAAAGCAGATGCATTTCCAACGATAAAGTCAAAGAAATCTGCCGCCAGACCACCATTGAATCTGCCGGAGTGTGTGAGCAATTCAGGGACAAAGGACCTCGGTAGCACGGCAAGCGATGGCGGCAGTTTGTTCCCGCAGACGAGCGAGCTAAACCCCCTATCGACCCTAGCTTCCCTGGCCTGCTGACATCAACTCCAAAACTGGACAGATCAGCTTTCAGGAAAAGAGCGCGGATGAGGGTATGTCTACAGAATATATTAATTGATGAAAATTGGTCTGTCTGCACTCTCAAAGTGCATGTTTATTGCCAAATGTATTTCATATGCTGTAAACCTAGTTCATAGTTGTTAGTTTCCTTTAATGCCAAACAAACACATACCAATCGTTGGTTAGAAGGCGATCGCCGAATTCGTCCTCGCTTTCTCCCGTGTCGCTTTCGTCGGTTTCGCTCGCATACGGTTCAAACCGATATGGCTCAATAGCTTCAGTTTCTTCTTCAATTTGGTTTTCGCTACCTGCCTCCACACTACAACCATTCGTTTCAATACATGCGTAATCTGTTGAATCGCTTAAACCGCTAAAATCCGAGTCTGAATCCGAGCTAATGTCGCTATAGCTTGCTGTTCTTTCCGCCATGTTTGTTTGTGTTGGCTTCACTATGTGACGTCACAGGAAAATGGACGGGTGTATATAACGATGGTTAAAATCAGGCACTTTGAAGCTTTTTTTAGGGATATTGCGTGATGGGTAAAATTTTGAAAAAAACTTCAAAAATATAATAAGCCACTGGGAACTGATTTTTAATGGTTTTAACCATTCTGAAATTGTGATAATGTTCCCCTTTAAGCATACTTGCCAACCCTCCCGGATTTTCCGGGAGACTCCCGAAATTCAGCGCCTCTCCCGAAAACCTCCCGGGACAAATTTTCTCCCAAAAATC
>NC_084578.2:4890000-4922500 GCF_033978685.3 Nerophis lumbriciformis | reverse complement strand
CTGATTATTTTCATATTTCCAGTGATGTGTTGCTCTGATTAGTTCAGCACACAGCAGGATTACACAAACACTACATCGTCAATTTCCATTAAACCTAATGAAGGTGGCAATTGCAGGCGGAGGACACGTTCAAATTGGGTGCAAAGACGGGAGAAATATGGATAGAGTCATTTTTGACGGCTCCACATCCTAACCCCTAAATAAAATAGTTGTGCCCAATCTGTGTCCCTTTTTCCATTTGACAGAACCCACAAATGGAGGGACAAATAGAAATGCATTGGTGGAGTTTAATTTGTTCTTTAACTCAAAATGCTTATCAACTATCTCATATCCATCTTACACATTGACAGGAATTTAAAAACCAGCACAATGTTACCATGCGACAAGCTTTTTATTTTGAAAAATGTGTGTCCATTGTCCAACAAGGACTTGTGAAGTGAATTATATTTATATAGCGCTTTTCTCTAGTGACCCAAAGTGCTTTTACATAGTGAAACCCAATATCTAAGTTACATTTAAACCAGTGTGGGTGGCACTGGGAGCAGGTGGGTAATGTGTCTTGCCCAAGCGGGAATCAAACCTGGAACCCTCAAGTTGCCGGCACGGCCACTCCACTGCAAAAACTGAAATCTAAGTAAAATGAAATATCTCAAATAAGGGTGATATTTGCTTATTTTCTGTCTGATAAGATCATTCTTCTCACTAAGTAGATTTTATGTTAGAGTGTTTTACTTGTTTTAAGTGTTTTGGTCCGAAATGATCTCAGTAAGATATTCCAGCTTGTTGCTGAGATGTGATGACCTATATTGAGTAAAACATGCTTGAAACTAGAATATCAACTGATGCAAAGTTGTGTCATTAACTCTAAAGGCTTTAGTGGCCACATGCGTGGACAGCACCTTTTAGCTCTTGTTTCCAAAATTGTGTACACTACTGAATTGGGGTCTTATGGCCACTTATGTGGACACTTATACTGCCATCTGGTGGTGTCAGAAGAGTATAACATACAATGGAATTTGGGGAAAAAAAGTGTAAAAATAAGAATTAGCTTGTCACTAAACATGGAGTACACATTTGTGTACTTATGGACTAAGTACATCATATAAAAAGATGATGCTTAGTTTTTATTCTAATTAGGGTCCAATAAGCCCAAATAGCAAAGAGAAACGGCCCTCGCAAAAATGTCTAATGATCTACTGCTAACGATGGATTCTGATGTGTCATCTATGTTGCTGCTTCTTCATCTTAGCGCTGCTTTCGATACCGTCGATCATAATATTTTATTAGAGCGTATCAAAACACGTATTGGTATGTCAGACTTAGCTTTGTCGTGGTTTAACTCTTATCTTACTGACAGGATGCAATGCGTCTCCCATAATAATGTGACCTCGGACTATGTTAAGGTAACGTGCGGAGTTCCTCAGGGTTCGGTTCTTGGCCCTGCACTCTTCAGCATTTACATGCTGCCGCTAGGCGACATCATACGCAAATACGGTGTTAGCTTTCATTGTTATGCTGATGACACCCAACTCTACATGCCCCTAAAGCTGACCAACACGCCGGATTGTAGTCAGCTGGAGGCGTGTCTTAATGAAATTAAACAATGGATGTCCGCTAACTTCTTGCAACTCAACGCCAAGAAAACGGAAATGCTGATTATCGGTCCTGCTAAACACCGACATTTATTTGATAATACCACCTTAACATTTGACAACCAAACAATTACACAAGGCGAATCAGTAAAGAATCTGGGTATTATCTTCCACCCAACTCTCTCCTTTGAGTCACACATTAAGAGTGTTACTAAAACGGCCTTCTTTCATCTCCGTAATATCGCTAAAATTCGTTCTATTTTATCCACTAGCGACGCTGAGATCATTATTCATGCGTTCGTTACGTCTCGTCTCGACTACTGTAACGTATTATTTTCGGGTCTCCCTATGTCTAGCATTAAAAGACTACAATTGGTACAAAATGCGGCTGCTAGACTTTTGACAAGAACAAGAAAGTTTGATCATATTACGCCTATACTGTATATACCTTATATACATATATACATATATATATATATATATATACCTATACTGGCTCACCTGCACTGGCTTCCTGTGCACTTAAGATGTGACTTTAAGGTTTTACTACTTACGTATAAAATACTACACGGTCTAGCTCCGTCCTATCTTGTCGATTGTATTGTACCATATGTCCCGGCAAGAAATCTGCGTTCAAAGAACTCCGGCTTATTAGTGATTCCCAGAGCCCAAAAAAAGTCTGCGGGCTATAGAGCGTTTTCTATTGGGGCTCCAGTACTATGGAATGCCCTCCCGGTAACAATTAGAGATGCTACCTCAGTAGAAGCATTTAAGTCCCATCTTAAAACTCATTTGTATACTCTAGCCTTTAAATAGACCCCCCTTTTAGACCAGTTGATCTGCCGTTTATTTTCTTTTCTCCTCTGCTCCCCTCTTCCTTGTGGAGGGGGGGGGGGGGGGGGGGGGGCACAGGTCCGGTGGCCATGGATGAAGTGCTGGCTGTCCAGAGTCGGGACCCGGGGTGGACCGCTCGCCTGTGCATCGGCTGGGAACATCTCTACGCTGCTGACCCGTCTCCGCTCGGGATGGTGTCCTGCTGACCCCACTATGGACTGGACTCTTACTATTATGTTAGATCCACTATGGACTGGACTCTCACAATATTATGTCAGACCCACTCGACATCCATTGCTTTCGGTCTCCCCTAGAGGGGGGGGGGGGGGGTTACCCACATATGCGGTCCTCTCCAAGGTTTCTCATAGTCATTCACATCGACGTCCCACTGGGGTGAGTTTTTCCTTGCCCTTATGTGGGCTTTGTACCGAGGATGTCGTTGTGGTTTGTGCAGCCCTTTGAGACACTTGTGATTTAGGGCTATATAAATAAACATTGATTGATTGATTGAGAAAAAAAAAAAAAATCATGTAAACAAACAGCTTGAGCCTTAAGATTAACACTCACAAGTATAAAATTAACTTCTTACTTCAAGCATGAAAAAAATATATCATTATGTCAAGATAATGGCACTAGCATTTACTTAATTTAAGAATATTTTTCAACATATTGAGCAAAAAGGTCTCTTTTTTTTTTCTACCAAGAAAAGTGCACTTGTTATTAGTGAGAATATACTTCTTTTAAGCTATTTTTGGGTTCATTGAGGTTAGCTAATTTTACTTGTTTTGGAAAGTCTTGACAAGCTGAATTTTCTTGTTCTATTGGCAGATAATTTTGATTAGTTCAAATAAAATACCCCTCATTTTTGTATTTTCTTTTCTTGTTTTTGAACACTGACTTTTTGCAGCGTACCAACCGAGCTATGCCGCCACTTGTAGCGTATATGCCAAGTTTCAACATGCGATGACGAAGGCGTCTGCAGACGGAGGACACGGCAGTGTGTGATTTACCAGTGGACGCCCCTATAGCTCCAATGAGGACAGTGGCAATTTCTGAACAGAATCGCAAGATGGATCACATCATGCTGAAAAGGAAAATTTAATTGAATTTGAGAGCACCCAGTATTGACGAATAGAACAGACAAGTCATTGTATTGTCTGCTCGCGGAAAACAAACATCCTAATCTACGATTTGACTCCCCCGAGTGGCCTTGACACTGTGAAAACAGGACCAGGCTGTTCTGAAAACACCTCCGAGGACACCTCAATGATGGACGCTTGATGACCTCAATGATGCACTTGTTATTAGTGAGAATATACTTATATTGAGGTATTTTTGGGTTCATTGAGGTTAGCTAATTTTACTTGTTTTGGAAAGTCTTGACAAGCTGAATTTTCTTGTTCTATTGGCAGATAATTTTGATTAGTTCAAATAAAATACCCCTCATTTTTGTATTTTCTTTTCTTGTTTTTGAACACTGACTTTTTGCAGTGTACCAACCGAGCTATGCCACCACTTGTAGCGTATATACCAAGTTTCAACATGCGATGACGAAGACGTCTGCAGACGGAGGACACGGCAGTGTGTGATTTACCAGTGGACGCCCCTATAGGTCCAATGAGGACAGTGGCAATTTCTGAACAGAATCGCAAGATGGATCACATCATGCTGAAAAGGAAAATTGAATTGAATTTGAGAGCACCCAGTATTGACGAATAGAACAGACAAGTCATTGTATTGTCTGCTCGCGGAAAACAAACATCCTAATCTACGATTTGACTCCCCCGAGTGGCCTTGACACTGTGAAAACAGGACCAGGCTGTTCTGAAAACACCTCCGAGGACACCTCAATGACGGATGCTTGATGACCTCAATGATGCACTTGTTATTAGTGAGAATATACTTATATTGAGGTATTTTTGGGTTCATTGAGGTTAGCTAATTTTACTGGTTTTGGAAAGTCTTGACAAGCTGGATTTTCTTGTTCTATTGGCAGATAATTTTGATTAGTTCAAATAAAATACCCCTCATTTTTGTATTTTCTTTTCTTGTTTTTGAACACTGACTTTTTGCAGCGTACCAACCGAGCTATGCCGCCACTTGTAGCGTATATGCCGAGTTTCAACATGCGATGACGAAGACGTCTGCAGACGGAGGACACGGCAGTGTGTGATTTACCAGTGGACGCCCCTATAGCTCCAATGAGGACAGTGGCAATTTCTGAACAGAATCGCAAGATGGATCACATCATGTTGAAAAGGAAAATTGAATTGAATTTGAGAGCACCCAGTATTGACAAATAGAACAGACAAGTCATTGTATTGTCTGCTCGCGGAAAACAAACATCCTAATCTACGATTTGACTCCCCCGAGTGACCTTGACACTGTGAAAACAGGACCAGGCTGTTCTGAAAACACCTCCGAGGACACCTCAATGATGGACGCTTGATGACCTCAATGCACTTGTTATTAGTGAGAATATACTTATATTGAGGTATTTTTGGGTTCATTGAGGTTAGCTAATTTTACTTGTTTTGCAAAGTCTTGACAAGCTGAATTTTCTTGTTCTATTGGCAGATAATTTTGCTTAGTTCAAATAAAATACCCCTCATTTTTGTATTGTCTTTTCTTGTTTTTGAACACTGACTTTTTGCAGTGTACCGACCGAGCTATGCCGCCACTTGTAGCGTATATGCCGAGTTTCAACATGCGACGACGAAGACGTCTGCAGACGGAGGAAACGGCAGTGTGTGATTTACCGGTGGACGCCCCTATAGCTCCAATGAGGACAGTGGCAATTTCTGAACAGAATCGCAAGATGGATCACATCATGCTGAAAAGGAAAATTTAATTGAATTTGAGAGCACCCAGTATTGACGAATAGAACAGACAAGTCATTGTATTGTCTGCTCGCGGAAAACAAACATCCTAATCTACGATTTGACTCCCCCGAATGGCCTTGACACTGTGAAAACAGGACCAGGCTGTTCTGAAAACACCTCCGAGGACACCTCAATGATGGACGCTTGATGACCTCAATGATGCACTTGTTATTAGTGAGAATATACTTATATTGAGGTATTTTTGGGTTCATTGAGGTTAGCTAATTTTAATTGTTTTGGAAAGTCTTGACAAGCCGAATTTTCTTGTTCTATTGGCAGATAATTTTGATTAGTTCAAATAAAATACCCCTCATTTTTGTATTTTCTTTTCTTGTTTTTGAACACTGAACACTGACTTTTTGCAGTGTACTAACCGAGCTATGCCGCCACTTGTAGCGTATATGCCGAGTTTCAACATGCGATGACGAAGACGTCTGCAGACGGAGGACACGGCACTGTGTGATTTACCAGTGGACGCCCCTATAGCTCCAATGAGGACAGTGGCAATTTCTGAACAGAATCGCAAGATGGATCACATCATGCTGAAAAGGAAAATTTAATTGAATTTGAGAGCACCCAGTATTGACGAATAGAACAGACAAGTCATTGTATTGTCTGCTCGCGGAAAACAAACATCCTAATCTACGATTTGACTCCCCCGAGTGGCCTTGACACTGTGAAAACAGGACCAGGCTGTTCTGAAAACACCTCCGAGGACACCTCAATGATGGACGCTTGATGACCTCAATGATGCACTTGTTATTAGTGAGAATATACTTATATTGAGGTATTTTTGGGTTCATTGAGGTTAGCTAATTGTACTTGTTTTGGAAAGTCTTGACAAGCCGAATTTTCTTGTTCTATTGGCAGATAATTTTGATTAGTTCAAATAAAATACCCCTCATTTTTGTATTTTCTTTTCTTGTTTTTGAACACGGACTTTTTGCAGTGTACTAACCGAGCTTGTAGCATATATGCCAAGTTTCAACATGCGACGACGAAGACGTCTGCAGACGGAGGACACGGCAGTGTGTGATTTACCAGTGGACGCCCCTATAGCTCCAATGAGGACAGAGGGCACGGCCATGACCAAACAACCGAAGGCAGCGAGGAAGGAGAGGACCTGGGCGTAGGTAGCTGAAGAGGCAGAAAGAACCCGTTGAAAATAGACCTGCCAGGGAATCCCCCCCAACATCTAGAAACAGAAACGGCATTGTGAATACAGACAGCAAGCCAACGTACTCTGCAACCATCTCCAACTCTACAATTATCGACTAAAATCATAGAAATTCTTGATGATGTAACTGAATGTGCAATAGCTTCCTCCCCTCCTCCCTTATGTCAAACCAATAAACACGCTGACACATAAACTGGTTCACAGTGATGGATCTGCGGATGACAGCTGCGACTTACCAGCAAGCAGAAATTGTCCGCCCAGAGCCATTTATCTGCGGGATCAATCTTCCCCAGCCAGGGTGACTGGTGGATTGCCTCCTTGGCTGTCACCGTGATGTCTGACACGGCAGGATTGGACAAGGCAAACGGCACGCTGATCCACTGGTGGTTAGAGAGGGTACAGAACCAAGACATTACCGCCGATAATCCGTAGCTACTATGTCTCATGTGTGTTTTTGGTAGTAAAACTCACCAAACCCAGGAAGATGCAGAAGAGTTGAACTACATCTGTGTAGGCAACTGAGTAGAGTCCTCCCACAAGGGTGTAGAAGATGGCAATCAGGGCTGAGATCAACACTGACATGTTGATGTTTATGTCCACAATCACACTCAGAGTGGCTCCTGTAGGACCAGTAAGGAAAACAACAGTTGATAGATGGATAGATAGATAGATAGATAGATAGATAGATAGATAGATAGATGGATAGATAGATAGATAGATAGATAGTAGAGATGCGCGGATAGGCAATTATTTCATCCGCAATCGCATCACAAAAGTCGTCAACCATCCGCATCCACCCGAACTAACATTTAATCAAAGCCGCAGCCGCCCGCACCCGCCCGCACCCGCCCGTTGTTGTACAGGTAAAAGCCAGTAAATTAGAATATTTTGAAAAACTTGATTTATTTCAGTAATTGCATTCAAAAGGTGTAACTTGTGCATTATATTTATTCATTGCACACAGACTGATGCATTCAAATGTTTATTTCATTTAATTTTGATGATTTGAAGTGGCAACAAATGAAAATCCAAAATTCCGTGTGTCACAAAATTAGAATATTACTTAAGGCTAATACAAAAAAGGGATTTTTAGAAATGTTGGCCAACTGAAAAGTATGAAAATGAAAAATATGAGCATGTACAATACTCAATACTTGGTTGGAGCTCCTTTTGCCTCAATTACTGCGTTAATGCGGCGTGGCATGGAGTCGATGAGTTTCTGGCACTGCTCAGGTGTTATGAGAGCCCAGGTTGCTCTGATAGTGGCCTTCAACTCTTCTGCGTTTTTGGGTCTGGCATTCTGCATCTTCCTTTTCACAATACCCCACAGATTTTCTATGGGGCTAAGGTCAGGGGAGTTGGCGGGCCAATTTAGAACAGAAATACCATGGTCCGTAAACCAGGCACGGGTAGATTTTGCGCTGTGTGCAGGCGCCAAGTCCTGTTGGAACTTGAAATCTCCATCTCCATAGAGCAGGTCAGCAGCAGGAAGCATGAAGTGCTCTAAAACTTGCTGGTAGACGGCTGCGTTGACCCTGGATCTCAGGAAACAGAGTGGACCGACACCAGCAGATGACATGGCACCCCAAACCATCACTGATGGTGGAAACTTTACACTAGACTTCAGGCAACGTGGATCCTGTGCCTCTCCTGTCTTCCTCCAGACTCTGGGACCTCGATTTCCAAAGGAAATGCAAAATTTGCTTTCGTCAGAAAACATGACTTTGGACCACTCAGCAGCAGTCCAGCTGGTGTCGGTCCACTCTGTTTCCTGAGATCCAGGGTCAACGCAGCCGTCTACCAGCAAGTTTTAGAGCACTTCATGCTTCCTGCTGCTGACCTGCTCTATGGAGATGGAGATTTCAAGTTCCAACAGGACTTGGCGCCTGCACACAGCGCAAAATCTACCCGTGCCTGGTTTACGGACCATGGTATTTCTGTTCTAAATTGGCCCGCCAACTCCCCTGACCTTAGCCCCATAGAAAATCTGTGGGGTATTGTGAAAAGGAAGATGCAGAATGCCAGACCCAAAAACGCAGAAGAGTTGAAGGCCACTATCAGAGCAACCTGGGCTCTCATAACACCTGAGCAGTGCCAGAAACTCATCGACTCCATGCCACGCCGCATTAACGCAGTAATTGAGGCAAAAGGAGCTCCAACCAAGTATTGAGTATTGTACATGCTCATATTTTTCATTTTCATACTTTTCAGTTGGCCAACATTTCTAAAAATCCCTTTTTTGTATTAGCCTTAAGTAATATTCTAATTTTGTGACACACGGAATTTTGGATTTTCAATTGTTGCCACTTCAAATCATCAAAATTAAATGAAATAAACATTTGAATGCATCAGTCTGTGTGCAATGAATAAATATAATGTACAAGTTACACCTTTTGAATGCAATTACTGAAATAAATCAAGTTTTTCAAAATATTCTAATTTACTGGCTTTTACCTGTATATCTAATATAGACGATGCAAGGCATTAGTGAGGTTATAAAGCTTTTGCCTGTTAAAGAAAGGAGACTGATCCAATGTAGCAGAGACATTCAATGCGTGCCACGCTGTCACGGCCCAGACGCACACCAGTGCGCAATCATCTGGGAGCCGCGCTGAGCACACCTCCAAGCGCATGGAGGTGCGATGTCCCTCGCACCCGCGGCGGCTCCACCCGGGCTCGCGCCCGAGGCTTCAGCACGCACCGCGGCGGCCATCCTACTCGTCGCGGCCTAGCCCTCGCGGCTCTCGCTGCCTGGCGACGGCCGGGTATGGGCCCGACGCTCCAGCGCCATCCATTTTCAGGGCTAGTTGATTCGGCAGGTGGGTTGTTACACACTCCTTAGCGGGTTCCGACTTCCATGGCCACCGTCCTGCTGTCTATATCAACCAACACCTTTTCTGGGGTCTGATGAGCGTCGGCATCGGGCGCCTTAACCCGGAGTTCGGTTCATCCCGCAGCGCCAGTTCTGCTTACCAAAAGTGGCCCACTCGGCTCAACAGGGTGAGCCCCACCCCTTTTGTGAGCGCACTGCGCGCGGAGTGACCCCTGTTACGCACCCCCGGCAACTGGGGGTGGTGGGCAGGTAAGCTGTGCGGGCAGAGCGCGCGGAGTGACCCCTGTTACGAGCCCCCGGCCACGGGGGTGGCGGGCAGGTAAGCTGCTTACCTGCTGCGCGTGACGCCGGCCGCGGCGAAGGCGGACGAGGCGGGGTGTCGGTGCGGTGGTGACCCTGGACGTGCGTCGGGCCCTTCTCGCGGATCGCCTCAGCTACGGCTCCCGGTGGGGCCCTCTCGGGGGAAGGGGCCTCGGTCCCGGACCCCGGCGAGGCGTCCCTTCTCCGCTCCGTAAAAGTGTCCATCTCTTTTTTTTTTCTTCTTCTGTTGTGGCATATGCTGCAGGTGCCTGCTCGTTTTTCGTATGTGGGTAACAACATTTAACTATGTTTATATATTTCCGAATTGGTTCAACTGCCACCCGCCTGAATCTATTTAAAATCAAATTTTTTTAAATTTCAACCGCCCGACCCGACCCGCGGATAAAATCTAATTTTTTTAAATTTCAACCGCCCGATTGTGTCCGCAAACCGCGCATCTCTAATAGATAGATAGATAGATAGATAGATAGTAGAGATGCGCGGTTTGCGGATACAACCGCGGAGTCCGCGGATTATCCGCGGGTCGAGCGGTTGAAATAAAAAAAAATTAGATTTTATCCGCGGGTCGGGTCGGGCGGTTGAAATAAAAAAAAATTAGATTTTAAATAGATTCAGGCGGGTGGCAGTTAAACCAATTCGGAAATATATATACATAGTTAAATGTTGTTACCCACATACGAAAAACGAGCAGGCACCTGCAGCATGCCACAACAGAAGAAGAAAAAAAAAAGAGATGGCAACGCCGGCAGCAAACGTGGTACGCGACAAACTAAAAAAGGGAATACTAAAGACCAGGGAAAAAAAGGCCAGAAAAGTTCAGCGTGGACTCGTTTTTATGAGGTTGTAAATCAGGATGATAGTAATGCTGGCTACGTGATTTGCAAGAGCTGCGACGCTGTTTATGTCTACGACAGTCACAAAACCGGGACATCTAACATGGTGCATCACATTTGTGCAAAACCCCGAACCTCCACAAACACCCTGAGCATGAGGAGTGTCGTCAGCCGTGATCCCAGAAGAATGCCACAGGATGTTAAAACAAGATAAAACGCAGCTGCCTGCAGCAGTTTGAGTGGCGCGAGCGCGCTTGGAGGTGCGCTCAGCGCGCGGCTCCCAAATCATTGCGCACTGGTGTGCGTCTGGGCCGTGACAGCGTGGCGCGCATTGAATGTCTCTGCTGCATTGGATCAGTCTCCTTTCTTTAACAGGCAAAAGCTTTATAACCTCACTAATGCCTTGCATCGTCTATATTAGATATATAACAACGGGCGGGTGCGGGCGGCTGCGGGCGGCTGCGGGCGGGTGCAGTTTTGATTAAATGTTAGTTCGGGTGGATGCGGATGGTTGACGACTTTTGTGATGCGGTTGTGGATGAAATAATTGCCTATCCGCGCATCTCTAATAGATAGATAGATAGATAGATAGGATAGGACTTTATTTTCATTGCACAAGTACAACGAAATGATGTTTTCAGCACAAACTCGTTCAAGATTAGACAAACAAACAGTGTACAGGGTTACAGAACAGCAACGCTGATGGGTCACTAAAGGCGGCCCGTAAAAGATAAGAAAAAGGTAAACGCTGGGGAAGAAGATGAGTAAAAAAATACAATGTAGACTGGTGTCCTAAGGGGGTCTAGTCTGGAGTGGGAAAAAACCTCCATGCCATGTACACATAAACACGTTACATTTAATCACGACAACTCGCGACAGAGGGGCGGGGAGTCGGGACCCTGGAGGTCGACTGCTGCTATGAAGCGCTGCCAGCCGTCCATCACCCCGAAGGGGAATCAAGCGGTGGTGAAGGTGTGGGGTGGGAAAGGGGGTGTGTGCGTGCGTGCCCAAATGTCTTGGGTGTGACGACGTAATTTTTTTTATAGACTGAGGCCGATATGCAAAAGTTCGACTCCAGGTGTCGTTGAGGAGGGAGAGAGGTCAAAAGCGTCCATCATTGAGGTGTCCTCGGGGGTGTTTTCAGAACAGCCTGGTCCTGTTTTCACAGTGTCAAGGCCATTCGAGGGAGTCAAATCGTAGATTAGGATAGTTTGTTTTCCGCGAGCAGACAATACAATGACTTGTCTGTTCTATTCGTCAATACTGGGTGCTCTCAAATTCAATTAAATTTTCCTTTTCAGCAAGCTTCTCCATGATGTGATCCATCTTGCGATTCTGTACAGAAATCGCCACAGTCTGGGTTCCTGCCCAAACCATCCATTGCGACGAACAACCTTTGGGCTCCTTGAGTGGCTGCCATCGTCTTACGAATTTGACGATACACCAGAGCAATGCTAAATAGATAGATGGATAGGTATGGTCGAGGTTACTGCGGTTTATTCATTATACAGTGCTCAGTACCGGGATAGAGCTGGATATATGTTAAGTCAGGAAAAAAACACAGAGGCTATTTCATCCCTACAAGCCTGTTTCGCAGGTTTCCCTGCTCTTTAGGGGATTGTATTGAAGTGTCTGTGGTTGTTACATATACATAAAGTACATTACATGGGGGTGTGGTCGTTGTTACACAGTAGTGCCTTGCTTCTGTGCCGGCATGATGAGACGAGCTCGTTGCGTTTGTTTAAAGTGGACATGCTGGGATTGTATATAATAAAACATTTTTATTTCAGGCAAAGGTTACATCTTTTAGCTGCACTGTTGTATGGTGAGCAAGATGCGACAATTTGCCACGTAATGGCGTGATCAATTTTATTGTCTTTAAGAGTTCATATGTATTTGCTCGGCTCTGTAGAGTTCCTGAGTTGGGGGCTAGGAAGTGATGGTGTGTGATTGTTATAACAGGTTTTAAAGGTGTTTTCTGTGAGTCCAATGTATGTCTCTGTGTTTGAGTTGTCCTTGCGGGTGATGCTGGCTTGGTAAACAACAGTTTCCGTTGTTAAGCCTTTGTCTGCAATTGCAGCTATCTGTGGAGTTGGAGTTGTTAGCGGTTGCTTGTCTGTGAGTGCTCAGAATCTTTTTGTTGTGTGAGTCAATGGTTTGTTTGATATTAATCATGCAGCTGTAGCTAAGTTTCAAGGTTAAGTATATTCCTGAGTACATGTTTTTTTGGGGAAGTGCCTGTCAATGAGTGCAAGAAATTTGTGTCCAATGTTCGTGCTGACGTTTTTGCTGAATGGGGGGTTGTACCAAAGTATGTTGTCCCGATTCCTGGTTTTTCTTGTTTTAGTTGCTGGTTGGTTGTATTGGAGGGTGAATTGGTATCCACTTTCGTTAAGTGCTTTCTGGTATGGCGATAGATAGATAGATAGATAGATAGATAGATAGATAGATAGATAGATAGATAGATAGATAGATAGATAGATAGATAGATAGTGTCATGACTTGGTCCTGGGTGTTTGCTTTTCCGGGATGCAACGGAAAGTTGGCACGGGCGAGACGGGAATGAAGGTACATGATTTATTTATATTTATCAAAAAAAAAGGAATAAACAAAAAGCGCGCACAGAGGCGGAGAATAAACTATGAAACCAAAAGACTATAGCAAAAAAGTACAAACAAAAAACACGCACAATGGCGGAGAACAAACTATGAAACCAAAAAGACTATAAACATGGAACAAAAACTTACTTGGCTTGGACAGAAATAGTTGCTTGAGGATTGGACATGAAAAGAATGGACAGAGAATAAATGTGGTGAGGTCGTCAGAAAGACAAACTGAAAAACACTGAACTTAAATACTACAGACATGATTAACGAAAACAGGTGCGTGACTCAAGACGTGAAACAGGTGCGTGACGTGACAGGTGAAAACTAATGGGTTGCTATGGTGACAATCAAGAGTGCACAATGAGTCCAAACGTGGAACAGGTGAAACTAATGGGGTAATCATGGAAACAAGACAAGGGAGTGAAAAGACAGAAACCAAAGAGTCCTATAACCAAACAAAACATGACTTAAAACAAAACATGATTACACAGACATGACAGATAGATAGATAGATAGATAGATAGATAGATAGATAGATAGATAGATAGATAGATAGATAGATAGATGGATAGATAGATAGATAGATTGATAGATAGAGTAGTAAGTGATGTAATCTGGCAATAGCATAACATGGTTTCCACTCATAATTTTTTTGCTTTGTTTTGAAACCAAATTAATTCTGACTTTAAAAGTTCAATTCAATGAGAAACTACCAACATGCGTTGTTATTAAATGCTTGTTTATTTAATTTTGAAGCAATTGTGTGTGGATGGAGTTGATATTGTACCACTTATTGTATATACAGTATATCACCAGTATGATCCATCCCAAATGTGGTTTTTGTATTTCTTTTTTGTTGTTGCTTTCTCTGCTTCCCAAGTTTAATAGGTTCACCTACTATGAGCAAATAAAATAGCCCCAGACCAGAAGATTTCTCCCATAATGGTGAGTATTAAGAGAAGACCTCCCCCGAACCCTATCATCTTTCCATAGAGTGGTTTCCACTCATAATTTCTTGCATTATTTTGAAACTGAATGTATTCTGACTGGCAAATTAAAATCAATAAGAAACTGCCAACACGGCAACAAAAGAGCCCATTTTATGTTTTGTTATTTATGTCCGTACTTTAAGAATAATTGGGTGTGAATGTAGTTCATATTGTAGCACTTGTTGTATACACCACCATAAAACCCCGAATGTGATTTTTGTGGTTCTTTTTTTTTTTTTGCTTTCCTGGTTTTCAATGTTTCCCAGTTTTGATTGTTCACCTACCGAGAGCAGATAAAATAGCAGACCAGAAGATTTGTTCCATGACAGGGGGACATCCCATCCTCTTTCCATAGAGCGGTTTCCACTCATAATTTCTTGCAAAATGTATTCTGAATTTAAAAGGTTAGCTTCGATCTATAAACTGGCAAGTTAAAATCAACGAGAAACTGCCAACACAGCAATAAGAGAGCATATTTTAATGTTTTGTTATTTATTTCTGTTCTTTAAAAGTAACGGTGCGTGAATATACTTTATATTGTACCACTTGTTGTACAGCATGACACCACCATGTCACCATCCCGAATGTGGTTTTTGCAGATTCGTTTTACTTTGTCTGCTACCCCAGTTTTGAAGGTTCACCTAATGAGAGCAGATAAATTAGCCGCAGACCAGGAGATTTCTATTTCCATAGAGCGGTTTCCACTCATAATTTTTTGCATTATTTTGAAACAAAACACATTCTACCTTAAAAGGTGAGCCTGGATCGAAGAATTGCCAACAGAGCAACAAGAGAACACATCTTTATGTTTTGTTATTTATGTCTGGTCTTTAAAAGTTATGGTGTGTGAATGGAGTTTATATTGTAGCACTTGTTGTACACACAGTATATCACCACCATGAATCCCCTAAATGGTTTTTTTTGCAGTTCTTTCTTTATTATTATGTCTCTGCTCTCCCAGGTTTAAAGGTTCACCTACCGAGAGCAGATAAAATAGCCGCAGATCATAAGATTTCACCCATGACAGGGGGTCGAAGAGAAGACTCCCACCACCCTCTTTCCATTGAGCGGTTTCCACTCATAATTTCTTGCAAGATTTTGAAACTAAATACAGTCTAACTTAAAAGGTGAGCCTCGATCCAAGAGTTGGTATGTTAGAATTAACGAGAAACGGCCAAGAGAGCAAAAGAGAACACATTTTTATGTTTCACCTACCAAGAGCATATACCTTAAGATTTCACCCATGACATGGGGCTGAAGAGAAGACCCCCACCACTCTCTTTCCATAGAGCGGTTTCCACTCATAATTTCTTGCAATATTTTGAAACTAAATACAGTCTAACTTAACCGAGGGCAGACAAAATAGCCGCAGACCATAAGATTCCTCCCCTGACATGGGGTTGAAGAGAAACCCCCCACCACCCTCTTTCCAGAGAGCGGTTTCCACTCATAATTTCTTGCATTATTTTGAAACTACTGTATATGTAATCTAACTTAAAAGGTGAGCCTCGATCCAAGACTTGGCATGTTAGAATTAATGAGAAATGGCCAAGAGAGCAAAAGAGAACACCATTTTTATGTTTCACCTACCGAGAGCAGACAAAATAGCCGCAGACCAGAAGATTTCTCCCATGACAGCGGGGATGAAGAGAAGACCCCCCATCCTCTTTCCGTAGAGCTGTTGGAAAGGATCCAGCATGGTGACGTAGCCCCGTGAACGCATGGGTTTGGCAAAGAAAAGACCTCCTGTAAGAAGTTTGAAATTCTATCAACAGGATTTACAAAATACTGTACCAACTGTTACTGTTACCAACCAATCTGGTTTTGACTCAGTTTTCATTGTCTTTACCACTTGTCCTCATTAGGGTCATGGAGACTATGCCATCTGACTTTGGGTGAGAGGTGGGGTACACTCTAGACCAGAGCTGGGCAAATATTTTGACTGGTACACATTTAGCTGTAAAAATCTGCTGTACAGTATGTGTGTTTGGTTCCCTTTTCTCCAGGAACACTAATACCAAAAGTCGCAATGTCCGATAGAGTTCTAAAAACGTTATGGCGGACCACCTAAAAAAACGGAATGGAATTTTACAGTTTTTTACTGAATGGGTCTGTTAGAATAACTGTTTATCACATAAACTTTGTGTTACATTGAGTATCCGGTGAGAAGCAAAAGCTGTCTTTGAAACCTACCAACAAGAGTAATAAGGCTAGTAAAACTCCACTGTGTAGGGGGAAGCAACAAGAAGTTGTTTCTAAAACTCCACTGTGTAGGGGGAAGGAACATGAAGTTGTTTCTAAAACTCCACTGTGTAGGGGGAAGCAACATGAAGTTGTTTCTAAAACTCCACTGTGTAGGGGGAAGCAACATGAAGTTGTTTCTAAAACTCCACTGTGTAGGGGGAAGCAACATGAAGTTGTTTCTGTGTTTCTTTCATGTATTGTAATCAACAGAAAGATATTGTTTTAACCCAAGACATGCACCTGGGGATAGGTTGATTGGCAACACTAAATGGTCCCTAGTGTGTGAATGTGAGTGTGAATGTTGTCTGTCTATCTGTGTTGGCCCTGCGATGAGGTGGCGACTTGTCCAGGGCGTACTCCGCCTTCCGCCCGATTGTAGCTGAGATAGACTCCAGCGCCACCCGCGACCCCAAAGGGAATAAGCGGTAGAAAATGGATGGATGGATGGAACTACAAAGCGGCGAGAAGGCAGAATCTGCCCAATTTCCAGACGACCTCTTTTTGAACTCTTTTACGACCTCTTTTTTGAACCGACCTTTTCTGTGAACTGTTTTACGACCTTTTCTGTGAACTGTATACGACCCCCGTCCCTTTGGAAGCAGCTGTTGACGTGTGGTCAGAGAAAGTCCAAATAAAAGGAGGAGGCATACAATCTTTCGCCAGAGCGTGCTGAGACACTGTGTGAGACACTGTACAAGGGTACAGTGTCCGGGCGTCTCTCCTCAAATTGAGCCAAATTGAATTCTGACTCTTGTTTAATTCTTTGCTTCTTGTCTTGTTTAATAGATGTCATCAGTGTTTGAACCTGACAGGGGCACCCAAAATGTACATGAAAATACAGAAAGTGGGATTCACAATATTAACTATGAACAATTAAACACTGAATATTAACAACAACTTTTACTTCTCGGACCAGCTCGTCCATAGTTGTGTATCTTTTACAATCAAGCAAAACATGACAAAAGTGTACAAACAGCAAAATATGAATGCCAAGTGTAATAAACACATACATTATGATATATTACATACTTGCCAACCCTCCCGGATTTTCCGGGAGACTCCCGAAATTCAGCGCCTCTCCCGAAAACCTCCCGGGACAAATTTTCTCCCGAAAATCTCCCGAAATTCAGGCGGAGCTGTAGGCCACGCCCCCTCCAGCTCCATGCGGACCTGAGTGACGTGTTGACAGCCTGTTCACACGTCCGCTTTCCCACAATATAAACAGCTAATGATCGAGGGCGAGTTCTTGGTTTCTTATGTGGGTTTATTGTACGGCAGTTTCATTAACGTCCTCCCAGCGCGGTAACAACACACAACAACAGCATTTCGTCTACCGTAAAGCAGTTCGTCTGCCGTAAACAGCAATGTTGTGACACTTTTAAACAGGACAATACTGCCATCTACTGTACATGCATATGTGACCCACCCATAATGTGTCACATTTTTGTGTTGATTTATTTATTTTATTTTGTGGTTTGAATTCGTTTTTGGAGCTGTCATTACACATTTATCAGTATTCACATTGGTCAGTAGGGGGCAGTAGGGCGTTTCTTCCCAATTGAATGCAATCACCTGCAGACCGGAAGTGTCTTGTCATTCTGATGAGAGCGACCAGTCTGTGAACAATTGAAACGTCCTGTGTGCTTTTTCCTCCTGTATAACAGGTTAGTTTTGGTGAATCAACTCACTGAATAATATCCATGTGATCCTTATAAGTTTAAGTACACATTCTGATGGTGGAGCCTAACTCTAAAGTGTTTGTGAGTTGTAGTTTGTATTTGTGAAGGAATCCAGTGCACAGCTGCAGTAATCAATACAAAATGGCGACTTGAGTACGCAATGTTTATATAGGAACTTCTGATCCTAAGTCACACTCCCAAATTAGAGCTCCCGTTTTCTTATTGGTTTTATAATGTATATTTGTATAATGTGTGTGTTCTGAAATAGTGACAGAGAATAGAACAAGGATGGACAATTCAACCCTTAACTCAACAATGAGTAGATGAGTGTTATGTGTGTGTATATGTGTAAATAAATGAACACTGAAATTCAAGTATTTATTTTATTTATACATATATAAATAAATAATAATGTATTATATATATATATATATAATATATATATATATATATATATATATATATATATATATATATATATATATATATATATATATATATATATATATATATAATAAAAAAAATATATATATGCGGCTGCTAGACTTTTGACAAGAACAAGAAAGTTTGATCATATTACGCCTATACTGGCTCACCTGCACTGGCTTACTGTACACTTAAGATGCGACTTTAAGGTTTTACTACTTACGTATAAAATACTACACGGTCTAGCTCCAGCCTATCTTGCCGATTGTATTGTACCATATGTCCCGGCAAGAAATCTGCGTTCAAAGAACTCCGGCTTATTAGTGATTCCCAGAGCCCAAAAAAAGTCTGCGGGCTGTAGAGCGTTTTCTATTCCGGCTCCAGCACTATGGAATGCCCTCCCGGTAACAGTTAGAGATGCTACCTCAGTAGAAACATTTAAGTCCCATCTCAAAACTCATTTGTATACTCTAGCCTTTGAATAGCCCCCCTTTTTTTAGACCAGTTGATCTGCCGTTTCTTTTCTTTTCTCCTCTGCTCCCCCCTATCCCTTGTGGAAGGGGAGACACACAGATCCGGTGGCCATGGATGGGGTGCTGGCTGTCCGGGGTCGGAACCCGGGGTGGACCGCTCGCCTGTATATCGGTTGGGAACATCTCTGCGCTGCTGACCCGTCTCCGCTCGGGATGGTTTCCTGCTGACCCCACTGTGGACTGGACTCTTACTGTTATGCTGGATCCACTATGGACTGGACTCTCACAATATTATGTTAGACCCACTCGACATCCATTGCATTCGGTCTCCCTAGAGGGGGGGGTTACCCACATATGCGGTCCTCTCCAAGGTTTCTCATAGTCATTCACATCGACGTCCCACTGGGGTGAGTTTTTCCTTGCCCTTATGTGGGCTATACCGAGGATGTCGTTGTGGCTTGTGCAGCCCTTTGAGACACTTGTGATTTAGGGCTATATAAATAAACATTGATTGACTGATTGATTGATATATATAGCTAGAATTCACTGAAAGTCAAGTATTTTTTATATATATATATATATATCTTAACCACGCCCCTAACCACGCCCCCGCCCCACCCCCGACCACGCCCCCCACCTCCCGAAATCGGAGGTCTCAAGGTTGGCAAGTATGATACATTATCATGTAAAAATGTGCTTCCGCATCGGTTCCTGACACATTACCGTAATAACTCCTATAACACCCAAAAGCGCAGATTTTGACCATTGAAATACTTTCTATAGTTCAAGACTTACGGACATTTAAGAATAGCACTGCACATCATAACGGAGGCTACAGTTTTTACGTTAAGGGTCTTAAAGAAATTATATAGAACGTCCGGCGGGCCTGATTGAAGAGCTAAACGGGCCGCATGTGGCCCATGGGTCGCATTCTGCCCAGGTATGGTCTAGACCAGATTTACACTCATATCTGTAGATTAGGATCAAATAAACGGATTCTAATAGCCATTTATGTGGTAAGGAACCATTTGGCAAGTGGATCACGATGATGTCCCCGAGCATATTAATAATGAAACGTTTTATTAACCACAACTATCAGGAATCAATTCATGTTCCTTTGACATTTACTGTACATGCAATTTCTGGGGTTGTAGTTACCATAATCAAAGTCCGCTGACCTTCTCGTTCTATAATTGAATTGACTTAAAAGGAAAACAGATCAATGTGACTAGCATGCTTTTCAAGATCAAGACTGGTAGTCCTTACCTAGTACCAGACTGAGGGCGTATCCAAAGGGTGCTTGTGCCCAAGCCAAGCCATAGTCAGGCAAGTAGACGTACTCAGCCGTCCCGTTAATGTAGCCCCCGCCGACCCACGTTGCTGGAACCACATAAACAAAGAATATTTATGGCTTCTGTTCTGTCGCAGCCCCGGCATCTGGAGCACACACCCGTCATCGTGAAGACGCCCACGAACAAGCCGATGTCGCGACCCCCGACCATGATGCTCTCGCTCCGTTCTCCGCCGTCGCCCACTCCCGAGTTCTTGTTCTTCCACGCCGCCCAAAGGCCCACGAACAGGATGACCAGGTAAAAAAGGACGATGGCCACGAGACCCTCGACGTGGATGGTCATCTTGTTCCGTGTCCTCAAGCGCTGCAGTTGATCCGGGACTGGACTTTCATCGAGGAAACTGCAGAGAAAGAACGGTTCGTGAGATGTTCTGTGTTGGTACAAAAAGCGGCTGCTGGACTTTTGACAAGAACAAGAAAGTTTGATCATATTACGCCTATACTGTATATACATATATACATATATATACAGGTAAAAGCCAGTAATTTAGAATATTTTGAAAAACTTGATTTATTTCAGTAATTGCATTCAAAAGGTGTAACTTGTACATTATATTTATTCATTGCACACAGACTGATGCATTCAAATGTTTATTTCATTTAATTTTGATGATTTGAAGTGGCAACAAATGAAAATCCAAAATTCCGTGTGTCACAAAATTAGAATATTACTTAAGGCTAATACAAAAAAGGGATTTTTAGAAATGTTGGCCAACTGAAAAGTATGAAAATGAAAAATATGAGCATGTACAATACTCAATACTTGGTTGGAGCTCCTTTTGCCTCAATTACTGCGTTAATGCGGCGTGGCATGGAGTCGATGAGTTTCTGGCACTGCTCAGGTGTTATGAGAGCCCAGGTTGCTCTGATAGTGGCCTTCAATTCTTCTGCGTTTTTGGGTCTGGCATTCTACATCTTCCTTTTCACAATACCCCACAGATTTTCTATGGGGCTAAGGTCAGGGGAGTTGGCGGGCCAATTTAGAACAGAAATACCATGGTCCGTAAACCAGGCACGGGTAGATTTTGCGCTGTGTGCAGGCGCCAAGTCCTGTTGGAACTTGAAATCTCCATCTCCATAGAGCAGGTCAGCAGCAGCAAGCATGAAGTGCTCTAAAACTTGCTGGTAGACGGCTGCGTTGACCCTGGATCTCAGGAAACAGAGTGGACCGACACCAGCAGATGACATGGCACCCCAAACCATCACTGATGGTGGAAACTTTACACTAGACTTCAGGCAACGTGGATCCTGTGCCTCTCCTGTCTTCCTCCAGACTCTGGGACCTCGATTTCCAAAGGAAATGCAAAATTTGCATGGTTGGGTGATGGTTTGGGGTGCCATGTCATCTGCTGGTGTCGGTCCACTCTATTTCCTGAGATCCAGGGTCAACGCAGCCGTCTACCAGCAAGTTTTAGAGCACTTCATGCTTCCTGCTGCTGACCTGCTCTATGGAGATGGAGATTTCAAGTTCCAACAGGACTTGGCGCCTGCACACAGCGCAAAATCGACCCGTGCCTGGTTTACGGACCATGGTATTTCTGTTCTAAATTGGCCCGCCAACTCCCCTGACCTTAGCCCCATAGAAAATCTGTGGGGTATTGTGAAAAGGAAGATGCAGAATGCCAGACCCAAAAACGCAGAAGAGTTGAAGGCCACTATCAGAGCAACCTGGGCTCTCATAACACCTGAGCAGTGCCAGAAACTCATCGACTCCATGCCACGCCGCATTAACGCAGTAATTGAGGCAAAAGGAGCTCCAACCAAGTATTGAGTATTGTACATGCTCATATTTTTCATTTTCATACTTTTCAGTTGGCCAACATTTCTAAAAATCCCTTTTTTGTATTAGCCTTAAGTAATATTCTAATTTTGTGACACACGGAATTTTGGATTTTCATTTGTTGCCACTTCAAATCATCAAAATTAAATGAAATAAACATTTGAATGCATCAGTCTGTGTGCAATGAATAAATATAATGTACAAGTTACACCTTTTGAATGCAATTACTGAAATAAATCAAGTTTTTCAAAATATTCTAATTTACTGGCTTTTACCTGTATATACCTATACTGGCTCACCTGCACTGGCTTCCTGTGCACTTAAGATGTGACTTTAAGGTTTTACTACTTACGTATAAAATACTACACGGTCTAGCTCCAGCCTATCTTGCTGATTGCATTGTACCATATGTCCCGGCAAGAAATCTGCGTTCAAAGAACTCCGGCTTATTAGTGATTCCCAGAGCCCCAAAAAAATCTGCGGGTTATAGAGCGTTTTCTATTGGGGCTCCAGTACTATGGAATGTTCTACTGGTAACAGTTAGAGATGCTACCTCAGTAGAAGCATCTTAAAACTCATTTGTATACTCTAGCCTTTAAATAGACCCCCCTTTTAGACCAGTTGATCTGCCGTTTCTTTTCTGGTATGCCCCCCTCTCCTTCGTGGAGGGGGAAGGCACAGGTTCGGTGGCCACGGATGAAGCGCTGGCTGTCTAAAGTCGGGACCCGGGATGGACCGCTCGCCTGTGCACCGTTTGGGGACGTCTCTGCGCTGCTGACCTGTCTCCGTTCGGGATGGTCTCCTGCTGGCCCCACTATGGACTGGACTCTCACTATTATGTTGGATCCACTATGGACTGGACTCACTATTATGTTAGATCCACTATGGACTGGACTCTCTCACTATTATGTTAGATCCACTATGGACTGGACTCTCACTATTATGTTAGATCCACTATGGACTGGACTCTCACTATTATGTTAGATCCACTATGGACTGGACTCTCACACTATTATGTTAGATCCACTATGGACTGGACTCTCACAATATTATGTTAGATCCACTATGGACTGGACTCTCACACTATTATGTTAGATCCACTATGGACTGGACTCTCTCACTATTATGTTAGATCCACTATGGACTGGACTCTCACTATTATGTTAGATCCACTATGGACTGGACTCTCACTATTATCTTGGATCCACTATGGACTGGACTCTCACTATTATGTTAGATCCACTATGGACTGGACTCTCACTATTATGTTAGATCCACTATGGACTGGACTCTCACTATGTTAGATCCACTATGGACTGGACTCTCACTATTATGTTAGATCCACTATGGACTGGACTCTCTCACTATTATGTTAGATCCACTATGGACTGGACTCTCACTATTATGTTAGATCCACAATGGACTGGACTCTCACTATTATGTTAGATCCACTATGGACTGGACTCTCACTATTATGTTAGATCCACTATGGACTGGACTCTCACTATTATTCTAGATCAACTATGGACTGGACTCTCACTATTATGTTAGATCCACTATGGACTGGACTCTCACACTATTATGTTAGATCCACTATGGACTGGACTCTCACTATTATGTTAGATCCACTATGGACTGGACTCTCACTATTATGTTAGATCCACTATGGACTGGACTCTCACACTATTATGTTAGATCCACTATGGACTGGACTCTCACTATTATGCTAGATCCACAATGGACTGGACTCTCACTATTATGTTTGATCCACTATGGACTGGACTCTCACTATTATGTTAGATCCACTATGGACTGGACTCTCACACTATTATGCTAGATCCACTATGGACTGGACTCTCACTATTATGTTTGATCCACTATGGACTGGACTCTCACTATTATGTTAGATCCACTATGGACTGGACTCTCTCACTATTATGTTAGATCCACTATGGACTGGACTCTCACTATTATGTTAGATCCACTATGGACTGGACTCTCACTATTATCTTGGATCCACTATGGACTGGACTCTCACTATTATGTTAGATCCACTATGGACTGGACTCTCACTATTATGCTAGATCCACTATGGACTGGACTCTCACTATTATGTTAGATCCACTATGGACTGGACTCTCACTATTATGTTAGATCCACTATGGACTGGACTCTCACTATTATGTTAGATCCACTATGGACTGGACTCTCACTATGTTGGATCCACTATGGACTGGACTCTCACTATTATGTTAGATCCACTATGGACTGGACTCTCACACTATTATGTTAGATCCACTATGGACTGGACTCTCACTATTATGTTAGATCCACTATGGACTGGACTCTCACTATTATCTTAGATCCACAATGGACTGGACTCTCACACTATTATGTTAGATCCACTATGGACTGGACTCTCACTATTATGTTAGATCCACTATGGACTGGACTCTCACATTCTTATGTTAGATCCACTATGGACTGGACTCTCACTATTATGTTAGATTCACTATGGACTGGACTCTCACTATTATGTTAGATCCACTATGGACTGGACTTTCACTATTATGCTAGATCCACTATGGACTGGACTCTCACTATTATGTTAGATCCACTATGGACTGGACTCTCACTATTATGTTAGATCCACTATGGACTGGACTCTCACTATTATGTTAGATCCACTATGGACTGGACTCTCACACTATTATGTTAGATCCACTATGGACTGGACTCTCCCTATTATGTTAGATCCACTATGGACTGGACTCTCACTATTATGTTAGATCCACTATGGACTGGACTCTCACACTATTATGTTAGATCCACTATGGACTGGACTCTCACTATTATGTTAGATCCACTATGGACTGGACTCTCACACTATTATGTTAGATCCACTATGGACTGGACTCTCCCTATTATGTTAGATCCACTATGGACTGGACTCTCACTATTATGTTAGATCCACTATGGACTGGACTCTCACACTATTATTCATTTGCTGAACTTTGTCTGAGGATGTCTGTGGGGTTTTCTGATTGGACCTAAACCTGTGAAGTTCCTTGGTATCAAATGAACCTTTGCTAATTTATTGGTAATGCAATACTAAAGCTAAGTGTATATATTACATATTTGTTTATGTTCCCTAATGTGATGTTTGTGAACGAGTCCAGTCTCTTTAACGGCTCTTTTAAGCGAACGATGATTCCCATTTGGGAGTCGTTCGTTTGCTAATACGGATGGGAGATGAAAATCTGTTCTCTTCCAGAAGCAGGTTCCCGGTGTAGACATTCCTTGGAATCACTTGCCCTTTTTTTCCAAACGAATCCCTTAACTCAGGGGCCGGCAACCCAAAACGTTGAAAGAGCCATATTGGACCAAAAATACAAAAAAACAAATCTGTTATAATGAAGACAACACATGATGTAAGTGTCTATATTAGTTATATTAGCCTACTATCAAAGCGACTTTAAAAGTCTTATATAAGTGTTATAATGAAGGCAACACATGATGTAAGTGTCTATATTAGCCTACTATCAAAATGACTTTAAAAGTCTTATATAAGTGTTATAATGGAGGCAACACATGATGTAAGTGTCTATATTAGTTATATTAGCCTACTATCAAAATGACTTTAAAAGTCTTATATAAGTGTTATAATGAAGACAACACATGACGTAAGTCTCTATATTAGCTATATTAGCCTACTATTAAAATGACTTTAAAAGTCTTATATAAGTGTTATAATGAAGGCAACACATGATGTAACTGTCTATATTAGCCTACTATCAAAATGACTTTAAAAGTCTTATATAAGTGTTATAATGAAGGCAACACATGATGTAAGTGTCTATATTAGCTACAATAGCCTACTATCAAAATTACTTTAAAAGTCTTATATGTGTTATAATGAAGGCAACACATTAAATAAATGTCTATATTAGCCTACTATCAAAATGACTTCAAAAGTCTTATCTAAGTGTTATAATGAAGGCAACACATGATGTAAGTGTCTATATTAGTTGTATTAGCCTACTATCAAAATGACTTCAAGAGTCTTATCTAAGTGTTATAATGAAGGCAACACATGATGTAAGTGTCTATTTTAGCTGTATTAGCCTACTATCAAAATGACTTCAAAAGTCTTATCTAAGTGTTATAATGAAGGCAACACATGATGTAAGTGTCTATATTAGTTATATTAGCCTACTATCAAAATGACTTTAAAAGTCTTATATGTGTTATAATGAAGGCAACACATTAAATAAATGTCTATATTAGCCTACTATCAAAATGACTTCAAAAGTCTTATATAAGTGTTATAATGAAGGCAACACATGATGTAAGTGTCTATATTAGCCATATTAGCCTACTATCAAAATGACTTTAAAAGTCTTATATAAGTGTTATAATGAAGGCAACACATGATGTAAGTGTCTATATTAGCTACAATAGCCTACTATCAAAATGACTTTAAAAGTCTTATATGTGTTATAATGAAGGCAACACATTAAATAAATGTCTATATTAGCCTACTATCAAAATGACTTCAAAAGTCTTATCTAAGTGTTATAATGAAGGCAACACATGATGTAAGTGTCTATATTAGCCATATTAGCCTACTATCAAAATGACTTTAAAAGTCTTATATAAGTGTTATAATGAAGGCAACACATGATGTAAGTGTCTATATTAGCTACAATAGCCTACTATCAAAATTACTTTAAAAGTCTTATATGTGTTATAATGAAGGCAACACATTAAATAAATGTCTATATTAGCCTACTATCAAAATGACTTCAAAAGTCTTATCTAAGTGTTATAATGAAGGCAACACATGATGTAAGTGTCTAGATTAGTTATATTAGCCTACTATCAAAATGACTTCAAAAGTCTTATCTAAGTGTTATAATGAAGGCAACACATGATGTAAGTGTCTATATTAGCTATAATAGCCTACTATTAAAATGACTTTAAAAGTCTTATATAAGTGTTATAATGAAGGCAACACATGATGTAAGTGTCTATATTAGCTATAATAGCCTACTATCAAAATTACTTTAAAAGTCTTATATGTGTTATAATGAAGGCAACACATTAAATAAATGTCTATATTAGCCTACTATCAAAATGACTTCAAAAGTCTTATCTAAGTGTTATAATGAAGGCAACACATGATGTAAGTGTCTATATTAGTTATATTAGCCTACTATCAAAATGACTTCAAAAGTCTTATCTAAGTGTTATAATGAAGGCAACTAATGATGTAAGTGTCTATATTAGTTATATTAGCCTACTATCAAAGTGACTTTAAAAGTCTTATATAAGTGTTATAATGAAGGCAACACATTATGTAAGTGTCTATATTAGCTACAATAGCCTACTATCAAAATTACTTTAAATGTCTTATATGTGTTATAATGAAGGCAACACATGATGTAAGTGTCTATATTAGTTATATTAGCCTACTATCAAAATGACTTTAAAGGTCTTATCTAAGTGTTATAATGAAGGCAACACATGATGTAAGTGTCTATATTAGCTATAATAGCCTACTATTAAAATGACTTTAAAAGTCTTATATAAGTGTTATAATGAAGGCAACACATGATGTAAGTGTCTATATTAGCCTACTATCAAAATGACTTTAAAAGTCTTATATAAGTGTTATAATGAAGGGAACACATGATGTGAGTGTCTATATTAGTTATATTAGCCTACTATCAAAATGACTTCAAAAGTCTTATCTAAGTGTTATAATGAAGACAACACATGATGTAAGTGTCTATATTAGCTACAATAGCCTACTATCAAAATTACTTTAAAAGTCTTATATGTGTTATATTAGCCTACTATCAAAATGACTTCAAAAGTCTTATCTAAGTGTTATAATGAAGACAACACATGATGTAAGTGTCTATATTAGCTACAATAGCCTACTATCAAAATTACTTTAAAAGTCTTATATGTGTTATAATGAAGGCAACACATTAAATACATGTCTATATTAGCCTACTATCAAAATGACTTCAAAAGTCTTATCTAAGTGTTATAATGAAGGCAACACATGATGTAAGTGTCTATATTAGTTATATTAGCCTACTATCAAAATGACTTTAAAAGTCTTATATAAGTGTTATAATGAAGACAACACATGATGTAAGTGTCTATATTAGCCATATTAGCCTACTATCAAAATGACTTTAAAAGTCTTATATAAGTGTTATAATGAAGGCAACACATGATGTAAGTGTCTATATTAGCCATATTAGCCTACTATCAAAATGACTTTAAAAGTCTTATATAAGTGTTATAATGAAGGCAACACATGATGTAAGTGTCTATATTAGCTACAATAGCCTACTATCAAAATTACTTTAAAAGTCTTATATAATTGTTATAATGAAGGCAACACATGATGGAAGTGTCTATATTAGCCTACTATCAAAATGACTTCAAAAGTCTTATATAAGTGTTATAATGAAGGCAACACATGACGTAAGTGTCTATATTAGTTATATTAGCCTACTATAAAAATGACTTTATAAGTCTTATATAAGTGTTAAAATGAAGGCAACACATGATGTGAGTGTCTATATTAGTTATATTAGCCGACTATCGAAATGACTTTAAAAGTCTTATATAAGTGTTATAATGTAGGCAACACATGATGTAAGTGTCTATATTAGCTATATTAGCCTACTATCAAAATGACTTTAAAAGTCTTATATAAGTGTTATAATGAAGGCAACACATGATGTAAGTGTCTATATTAGCTACAATAGCCTACTATCAAAATTACTTTAAAAGTCTTATATAAGTGTTATAATGAAGGCAACACATGATGTAAGTGTCTATATTAGCTATATTAGCCTACTATCAAAATGACTTTAAAAGTCTTATATAAGTGTTATAATGTAGGCAACACATGATGTAAGTGTCTATATTAGCTATATTAGCCTACTATCAAAATGACTTTAAAAGTCTTATATGTGTTATAATGAAAGCAACACATTAAATAAGTGTCTATATTAGCCTACTATCAAAATTACTTCAAACGTCTTATCTAAGTGTTATAATGAAGGCAACACATGATGTAAGTGTCTATATAAGTTATATTAGCCTACTATCAAAATGACTTTAAAAGTCTTATATAAGTGTTATAATGAAGGCAACACATGATGTAAGTGTCTATATTAGTTATATTAGCCTACTATCAAAATGACTTCAAAAGTCTTATCTAAGTGTTATAATGAAGGCAACACATGATGTAAGTGTCTATATTAGTTATATTAGCCTACTATCAAAGTGACTTTAAAAGTCTTATATAAGTGTTATAATGAAGGCAACACATGATGTAAGTGTCTATATTAACTATAATAGCCTACTATCAAAACGACTATGTGTCGCAGGCTGATGTAAATCTTTGTTGACAGAAATGTTGAAATGTAATATTTATTCTACACATTTTTACAACATTAGAAACCATTAGTAAATCAGAGGCTACTCAGAAGGTGAGGTAACTCCTGGAAATGACTAGCAAAATTTTAATGGCCTAAGGTATAGATGTGTGTGTCCAAGTTAAAGGAAATGACTTCTTTTAACAGATTTATTACAATCTTTGGCATGATCGGTAATGTTTGCTGTGGTCTGGAACAACATGGCGCACTAACAACTATCAGAAATGCAGCCAATATTGCATACAGATAATGTGTCACGAGACATGCACATATAAATTATATACAAAGAGGATAAAAGTAAAGGATATCAAATGAGCTCAAACATAGCAACAAACGAGGCATAATGATGCAATATGTACATACAGCTAGCCTAAATAGCATGTTAGCATTGATTAGCTTGCACTGACCAAATATGCCTGATTAGCACTCCACACAAGTCAATAACGTCAACAAAGCTCACCTTTGTGCATTCACGCACAGCATAAAACGTTTGGTGGACAAAATGAGACAAAAAAAGATTTATAGGATTTTACATGTAAACTCACTATGGTGAGTTCAAGGACCGCCGAAATGAGTAGGACGAAAGGATGTTCGCCAAATGGTGTCATCAGTGAAGCATACACACAAACATTATTAAACTGGTAGTTCTAACAGTTGGGAAGGTTTGTGTCATGTTTGTCCTCAAACAAAAAACATACTAAAACAACAAAAAATATTTCCCCCCCATTTTTTCCCATTTTCAATCCTTTTTAAAAAATGCTCCAGGGAGCCACTAGGGCGGCACTAAAGAGCCGCGGGTTGCTGACCCCCGCCTTAACGATTCATGCGGGCGGGAATGATGCCATTGCGCAACATGACGGAGTGACGTCACACAGCAACATGGGGCCCATCCATCCATCCATCCATCCATCTTCTTCCGCTTATCCGAGGTCGGGTCGCGGGGGCAGCAGCCTAAGCAGGGAAGCCCAGACTTCCCTCTCCCCAGCCACTTCGTCCAGCTCCTCCCGGGGGATCCCGAGGCGTTCCCAGGCCAGCCAGGAGACATAGTCTTCCCAACGTGTCCTTGGTCTTCCTCGTGGCCTCCTACCGGTCGGACGTGCCCTAAACACCTCCTTAGGGAGGCGCTCGGGTGGCATCCTGACCAGATGCCCGAACCACCTCATCTGGCTCCTCTCGATGTGGAGGAGCAGCGGCTTTACTTTGAGCTCCCCCCGGATGACAGAGCTTCTCACCCTATCTCTAAGGGAGAGCCCTGCCACCCGGCGGAGGAAACTCATTTCGGCCGCTTGTACCCGTGATCTTGTCCTTTCGGTCATAACCCAAAGCTCATGACCATAGGTGAGGATGGGAACGTAGATCGACCGGTAAATTGAGAGCTTTGCCTTCCGGCTCAGCTCCTTCTTCACCACAACGGATCGATACAGCGTCCGCATTACTGAAGACGCCGCACCGATCCGCCTGTCGATCTCACGATCCACTCTTCCCTCACTCGTGAACAAGACTCCGAGGTACTTGAACTCCTCCACTTGGGGCAAGATCTCCTCCCCAACCCGGAGATGGCACTCCACCCTTTTCCGGGCGAGAACCATGGACTCGGACTTGGAGGTGCTGATTCTCATCCCAGTCGCTTCACACTCAGCTGCGAACCGATCCAGTGAGAGCTGAAGATCCTGGCCAGATGAAGCCATCAGGACCACATCATCTGCAAAAAGCAGAGACCTAATCCTGCAGCCACCAAACCGGATCCCCTCAACACCTTGACTGCGCCTAGAAATTCTGTCCATAAAAGTTATGAACAGAATCGGTGACAAAGGGCAGCCTTGGCGGAGTCCAACCCTCACCGGAAACGTGTCCGACTTACTGCCGGCAATGCGGACCAAGCTCTGACACTGATCATACAGGGAGAAGACCGCCACAATCAGACAGTCCGAAACCCCATACTCTCTGAGCACTCCCCACAGGACTTCCCGAGGGACACGGTCCAATGCCTTCTCCAAGTCCACAAAGCACATGTAGACTGGTTGGGCAAACTCCCATGCACCCTCAAGGACCCTGCCGAGAGTATAGAGCTGGTCCACAGTTCCACGACCAGGACGAAAACCACACTGTTCCTCCTGAATCCGAGGTTCGACTATCCGGCGTAGCCTCCTCTCCAGTACACCTGAATAGACCTTACCCGGGAAGGCTGAGGAGTGTGATCCCACGATAGTTAGAACACACCCTCCGGTTCCCCTTTTTAAAGAGAGGAACCACCACCCCGGTCTGCCAATCCAGAGGTACCGCCCCCGATGTCCACGCGATGCTGCAGAGTCTTGTCAACCAAGACAGCCCTACAGCATCCAGAGCCTTGAGGAACTCTGGGCGGATCTCATCCACCCCCCGGGGCCTTGCCACCGAGGAGCTTTTTAACTACCTCAGCAACCTCAGCCCCAGAAATAGGAGAGCCCAACATGGGGCCCACGTTGTCGAAATACTTCAAAGTTTGGCTATATTTTACAAGGAAAGATTGCAACGGTGTTTCGCGACCCCAAAAGGGACAAGCGGTAGAAAATGGATGGATTCTTCTAATAATTGCAAGGTGACAATTATATATTATATATATTTGAACATAATGCAATAACTATAAATGAATGTCGCACCAATTTGCCACAGTGCTCCTGATTTTCGTTAGGGGAATGTTGGATGGTAGTTGCATGTTTTCCTTTAAGCACATTTCCACTCAGTCATGATACCATACAGGTGAAACTCAAAAAAGAGAATACGGTGTAAGAGTCCATTCAGTTCAACTTCAAATGTGAAACTAATATGTGATATTCGGCTTCAGCGGTTGCGGAGGCAAAAACTCGGACATGGGAGGAGTTCGGGGAAGCCATGGAAAATTACTTCCGGACGGCTTCGAAGCGATTCTGGACCACCATCCGCCGCCTCAGGAAGGGGAAGCAGTGCACTATCAACACCGTGTATGGTGAGGATGGTGTTCTGCTGACCTCGACTGCGGATGTTGTGGATCGGTG
>NC_084578.2:4827500-4882500 GCF_033978685.3 Nerophis lumbriciformis | reverse complement strand
ATATATATATATATATATATAAAACGAGGACTCATATTTTTGTACTTGTTTTTGCTCAACTTTAATCCCGAGTGAACTAGCAAACAGCCATCCATTTATTACTGCTTGTCCCTTGTCATTTTTTATTTGACCACTTTTAATATCTATCTATCTATCTATCCATCTATCTATCTATCTATCTATCTATCTATCTATATATATATATATATATATATATATATATATATATATATACATATACTGTTTTTGGCTCAATTTCAGTCCCAAATAAAACTAGCAAATATGTATTTTTTTATTACTTTTTATTTTAACACTTTTAATGGCCATTTAATTGAAAAAAATAAATACAAATAAATAAATAAATAAATAAATAAAACGAGGATTCAAATTTTTTCAACTTGTTTTTGCTCAAATTCAGTCTTGCATAAAACTAGCAAACGTGTCAATTTTGTAAATTTTTTTTTTTTTATCTTAACACTTTAAAAGCCCATTTGATCTTTTTCCTCACATTTTTAAAAACGTACATAAAATAAGAATTTTTCAAAATAAAAAAAACTTGGATCAAATTGGCATTTAGTCAGTTTTTAGGCAAGGGTTGGAATAATTATTTTTATGCACATTTTCTAAAAAATAAAAAAATAAAATAATTAGAGAAAATGGGCCCCCCAAAGTGTTAAGATCATTTAAAAACATGATATATTTTCTAGTTTTATTCGGGACTGAAGTTGAGCAAAAAAAGTAGAAAAAAAACATGAATCCTTATTTTTGGATTTTATATCTTTTTATTCATAAAAAAAGATGCATGTTTAATAATTAGATCACTCATCTTATGTATATTCAGGCTTGGACTTGAACATTTACTGTATGGATGATAAGTTGATAACTGCTTTTATGCACAATATTTCTAAAATAAAAACATAACATAATTAGATCAAATGGTTATTCAAAGTGTTAAAATACATTAAAAACATGACATATTTGATCGATTTATTTAGAACTGAAGTTGCGTAAAAAAAAGAAGAACAAATTTGAATCCTCATTTTATATATATATATATATATATATATATATATATATATATATATATATATATATATATATATATATATATTATATACTGTATATATAACAACTGATGTTATCGTTATTATCCTTTGAGGGGTTAAATAAATACAAATGATGGGAAAATGAAGACAGATAACATTCAAGAGGAGAATTTTAATGTGAACAATGTGGACAAAATACCAACACAAATATACAAGCTTCAGAAAATGTCAGCTCATTTTAAAGCACATATAAAAAAAATAATACAATTTTTAAGGGTTGACAGCACAGAAAGGACCAGTTTCTATTTCCTGATTAATGTTGCCATCTAGTGGTTTATACGACATATTGCTGGTGTAAATCCTGGTTGTTAGAATTATGATTTTAGTGTATTTTCATGCAGTGCTCATAGACGTCGTCTGTACGTCTGTAGCCAGTCTTAGACCTATTTAGTCTGTAGCCAGTCTTAGACATAGTTATTAACTCTGTAGCCAGTCTTAGACATAGTTATTAAGTCTGTAGCCAGTCTTAGACATAGTTATTAAGTCTGTAGCCAGTCTTAGACATAGTTATTAAGTCTGTAGCCAGTCTTAGACATAGTAATTAAGTCTGTAGCCAGTCTTAGACATAGTTATTAAGTATGTAGCCAGTCTTAGACATAGTAATTAAGTCTGTAGCCAGTCTTAGACATAGTTATTAAGTATGTAGCCAGTCTTAGACATAGTTATTAAGTCTGTAGCCAGTCTTAGACATAGTTATTAAGTATGTAGCCAGTCTTAGACATAGTAATTAAGTCTGTAGCCAGTCTTAGACATAGTTATTAAGTATGTAGCCAGTCTTAGACATAGTTATTAAGTCTGTAGCCAGTCTTAGACATAGTTATTAACTCTGTAGCCAGTCTTAGACATAGTTATTAAGTCTGTAGCAAGTCTTATACGTAGTTATTAAGTCTGTAGCTAGTCTTAGACCTAGTTATTAAGTATGTAGCCAGTCTTAGACATAGTTATTAAGTCTGTAGCCAGTCTTAGACATAGTTAATAAGTATGTAGCCAGTCTTAGACGTAGTTATTAACTCTGTAGCCAGTTTTAGACCTAGTTATTAAGTCTATAGCCAGACTTAGACATAGTTATTAAGTATGTAGCCAGTCTTAGACATAGTTATTAAGTCTGTAGCCAGTCTTAGACATAGTTATTAAGTCTGTAGCCAGTCTTAGACATTGTTATTAACTCTGTAGCCAGTCTTAGACATAGTTATTAAATCTGTAGCCACTCTTAGACATAGTTATTAAGTCTGTAGCAAGTCTTATACGTAGTTATTAAGTCTGTAGCTAGTCTTAGACCTAGTTATTAAGTATGTAGCCAGTCTTAGACATAGTTATTAAGTCTGTAGCAAGTCTTATACATAGTTATTAAGTCTGTAGCTAGTCTTAGACGTAGTTATTAACTCTGTAGCCAGTCTTAGACATAGTTATTAAGTATGTAGCCAGTCTTAGACATAGTTATTAAGTCTGTAGCCAGTCTTAGACATAGTTATTAAGTCTGTAGCAAGTCTTATACGTAGTTATTAAGTCTGTAGCTAGTCTTAGACCTAGTTATTAAGTATGTAGCCAGTCTTAGACATAGTTATTAAGTCTGTAGCAAGTCTTATACGTAGTTATTAAGTCTGTAGCTAGTCTTAGACCTAGTTATTAAGTATGTAGCCAGTCTTAGACATAGTTATTAAGTCTGTAGCCAGTCTTAGACATAGTTATTAAGTCTGTAGCAAGTCTTATACATAGTTATTAAGTCTGTAGCTAGTCTTAGACATAGTTATTAAGTCTGTAGCTAGTCTTAGACATAGTTATTAAGTATGTAGCCAGTCTTAGACATAGTTATTAAGTCTGTAGCAAGTCTTATACATAGTTATTAAGTCTGTAGCAAGTCTTATACATAGTTATTAAGTCTGTAGCTAGTCTTAGACATAGTTATTAAGTCTGTAGCTAGTCTTAGACATAGTTATTAAGTCTGTAGCCAGTCTTAGACATAGTTATTAAGTCTGTAGCAAGTCTTATACATAGTTATTAAGTCTGTAGCAAGTCTTATACATAGTTATTAAGTCTGTAGCTAGTCTTAGACGTAGTTATTAACTCTGTAGCCAGTCTTAGACATAGTTATTAAGTATGTAGCCAGTCTTAGACATAGTTATTAAGTATGTAGCCAGTCTTAGACATAGTTATTAAGTCTGTAGCCAGTCTTAGACATAGTTATTAAGTCTGTAGCAAGTCTTATACATAGTTATTAAGTCTGTAGCTAGTCTTAGACATAGTTATTAAGTCTGTAGCCAGTCTTAGACAAAGTTATTAAGAGTGTAGCCAGTCTTAGACATAGTTATTAAGAGTGTAGTCACTCTTAGACATAGTTATTAAGTCTGTAGCCAGTCTTACACATTGTTATTAAGTTTGTAGCCAGTCTTAGACATAGTTATTAAGTCTGTAGCAAGTCTTATACGTAGTTATTAAGTCTGTAGCTAGTCTTAGACCTAGTTATTAAGTATGTAGCCAGTCTTCTACGTAGTTATTAAGTACGCAACCAGTCTTAGACATACTTATTAAGTCTGTAGCCAGTCTTAGACATAGTTATTAAGTCTGTAGCCAGTCTTAGACATAGTTATTAAGTCTGTAGCCAGTCTTAGACATAGTTATTAAGTATGTAGCCAGTCTTAGACATAGTTATTAAGTATGTAGCCAGTCTTAGACATAGTTATTAAGTACGCAGCCAATCTTAGACATAGTTATTAAGTCGGTAGCCACTGCTGGAGACGGAGCAAAGCGAGGGGGCTCGGTTGCCCTTGAGAGCCTCTGGAGGTATGTATGGAGGCGCTGGGGGATAGATGTTGTTGAAGGGTGGGGGCGGCGATGAAGGCTGACTCCTTTGTATTTGGGGTCGCCTCGGTGGGCGCTCGCCACCGCTGCTCAAACACAGCACGAGTCCCCCACTCAGACTGAGAGAGGCCGAGGCGAAACCAATATACACCGCCTGGCCGATCTCGTACTTCATGCCATCCGGAAGGAAGGGGTCATAGAAATCCACGATGACGTCATTGGTGGTCCAGGAAACGGTGGTCAAACAGAGCACACCGGCACAGAGAAAACAAATCCCTCCGCTCAGCACCAGGGGGGACTTGATTAGCGAGCCTCGGGCAAAGTAGGTGCACTTCATACCCATCACAGAAACCACCATCCCAAGGACGGAGGTGACACAGGAGAGCACCATGAGGGCCCGGGCAGCCTAGAATGCAAGAGAAGGCGTCTTGATGACACCATTGTAACTATTGTCCGGAACAGAAAGGTGTGTCATACCTGCATGTCCTGTGGCAGTGCCAGCAGAGACCTGTACACCTCACACTGGTAAATGCCAGTGCTGTGCCACACGCACGCCATCCAGAGGCCTCGCATGGTGGCCGAGGCCGTGATGATGTTGGAGCCGATGTAGGCCGAGCTACGCCAGTTCGGGAGCACGGTGGCGACTACGGTTCCCGCCAAGCCCAGCAGACAAAGGAGGAAGCCAAGGAGCTGAAGCGTGGTGCTGGCCATGTTCGGCTCACTCGGGAAGACCACGGCGCTGCAGCACAAAGGGCAGTTCATGAGCATTTGTTGTCCTAAAAGTGTCCACTTAGCAGCCACAACACAAAGACAGACTACCAGGAGCAGGCAGATACACAACAGCTAAGCTAGACGCACTAATAAGTGTCCTGAATTGAACATCAGTCTAAAATACAACATATAAACAAGTATCAAATAATTATAGTTGCATATATTTTACACATACAAAGTCTCAAAAGCAGGCGTACACATAGTTAATAAGTATGTAGCCAGTCTTAGACATAGTTATTACGTCCATAGCCAGTCTTAGACATAGTTATTTAGTCCATAGCCAGTCTTAGACATAGTTATTAAGTCTGTAGCCAGTCTTAGACATAGTTATTAAGTCTGTAGCCAGTCTTAGACATAGTTATTAAGTCTGTAGCCAGTCTTAGACATAGTTATTAAATCTGTAGCCAATCTTAGACATAGTTGTTAAGTCTGTAGTAAGTCTTACACGTATAATTATTAAGTCTGTAGCCAGTCTTAGACATAGTTATTAACTCTGTAGCTAGTCTTAGACATAGTTATTAAGTCTGTAGCTAGTCTTAGACATAGTTATTAAGTCTGTAGCCAATCTTAGACATAGTTATTAAATATGTAGCAGCCAGTTTGAGACATAGTTGTTAAGTCTGTAGTCAGTCGTACACGTATAGTTATTAAGTCTGTAGCCAGTCTTAGACATAGTTATTAAGTCTGTAGCCAGTCTTAGACATAGTTATTAAGTCTGTAGCCAGTCTTAGACATAGTTATTAAGTCTGTAGCCAGTCTTAGACATAGTTATTAAGTCTGTAGCAGCCAGTTTGAGACATAGTTGTTAAGTCTGTAGTCAGTCGTACACGTATAGTTATTAAGTCTGTAGCCAGTCTTAGACATAGTTATTAAGTCTGTAGCCAGTCTTAGACATAGTTATTAAGTCTGTAGCCAGTCTTAGACATAGTTATTAAGTCTGTAGCCAGTCTTGGACATAGTTATTAAGTCTGTAGCCAATCTTAGACATCGTTATTAAGTCTGTAGCCAGTCTTAGACATAGTTATTAAGTCTGTAGCAGCCAGTTTGAGACATAGTTGTTAAGTCTGTAGCCAATCTTAGACATAGTTATTAAGTCTGTAGCCAGTCTTAGATATAGTTATTAGGTCTGTAGTCAGCCTTACACATAGTTATTAAGTCTGTAGCTAGTCTTAGACATAGTTATTAAGTATTTAGCCAGTCTTAGACATAGTTATTAAGTCTGTAGCTATTCTTAGACAAAGTTATTAAGTCTGTATTTAGTCTTAGACATAGTTACTAAGTCTATAGCCAGTCTTTAACATAGTTATTAAGTCCATAGGCAGTCTTGGACATAGTTATTAAGTCCATAGCCAGTCTTAGACATAGTTACTATGTAGCCAGTCTTAGACATAGTTATTAAGTCTGTAGCCAGTCTTAGACATAGTTATTAAGTCTGTAGCCAGTCTTAGACATAGTTGTTACGTCCATAGCCAGTCTAAGACATAGTTATTAAGTCCATAGCCAGTCTTGAACATAGTTATTAAGTCCATAGCCAGTCTTAGACATAGTTATTATGTAGCCAGTCTTAGACATAGTTATTAAGTCTGTAGCCAGTCTTAGACAGTTATTAAGTCTGTAGCCAGTCTTAGACATAGTTATTACGTCCATAGCCAGTCTAAGACATAGTTATTAAGTCTATAGCCAGTCTTAAACATAGTTATTAAGTCCATAGCCAGTCTTAGACATAGTTACTATGTAGCCAGTCTTAGACATAGTTATTAAGTCTGTAGCCAGTCTTAGACATAGTTATTAAGTCTGTAGCCAGTCTTAGACATAGTTGTTACGTCCATAGCCAGTCTAAGACATAGTTATTAAGTCCATAGCCAGTCTTGAACATAGTTATTAAGTCCATAGCCAGTCTTAGACATAGTTATTATGTAGCCAGTCTTAGACATAGTTATTAAGTCTGTAGCCAGTCTTAGACAGTTATTAAGTCTGTAGCCAGTCTTAGACATAGTTATTAAGTCTATAGCCAGTCTTAAACATAGTTATTAAGTCCACAGCCAGTCTTAGACATAGTTATTAAGTCCATAGCCAGTCTTAGACATAGTTACTATGTAGCCAGTCTTAGACATAGTTATTAAGTCCATAGCCAGTCTTAGACATAGTTATTAAGTCTGTAGCCAGTTTTAGACATAGTTACTATGTAGCCAGTCTTAGACATAGTTATTTAGTCTGTAGCCAGTCTTAGACATAGTTAACTTATTAAGTATGTAGCCAGTCTTAGACATAGTTATTACGTCCATAGCAAGTCTTAGACATAGTTATTAAGTCTATAGCCAGTCTTAAACATAGTTATTAAGTCCATAGCCAGTCTTAGACATAGTCATTAAGTCCATAGCCAGTCTTAGACATAGTTATTAAGTCCATAGCCAGTCTTAGACATAGTTATTAAGTCTGTAGCCAGTTTTAGACATAGTTACTATGTAGCCAGTCTTAGACATAGTTATTTAGTATGTAGCCAGTCTTAGACATAGTTATTACGTCCATAGCAAGTCTTAGACATAGTTATTAAGTCTATAGCCAGTCTTAAACATAGTTATTAAGTCCATAGCCAGTCTTAGACATAGTTACTATGTAGCCAGTCTTACACATAGTTATTAAGTCCATAGCCAGTCTTAGACATAGTTATTAAGTCTGTAGCCAGTCTTAGACATAGTTATTAAGTCTGTAGCCAGTCTTAGACATAGTTATTAAGTCTGTAGCCAGTCTTAGACATAGTTATTAAGTCCATAGCCAGTCTTAGACATAGTTATTAAGTCTGTAGCCAGTCTTAGACATAGTTATTAAGTCCATAGCCAGTCTTAGACATAGTTATTAAATATGTAGCCAGTCTTAAACATAGTTATTAAGTATGTAGCCAGTCTAAAACAAAGTAATTAATTATGTATCCAGTCTTAGACATAGTTATTAAGTATGTATCCAGTCTTAGACATAGTTATTAATTATGTAGCTAGTCTTAGACCAAATAAAAAAATTCCCGCTGAAATGGTATGGGATTAATATCGGTATCGTATCAGATGTGAAAAAGCTGTATGGAGACAGCCCATATAAATAGTTAAGTAAATATGCCACAACAAAGTATTTGTAAAAGAAGTGTTGAATTAGTATGTTTATCACCCAGCAGGTGTAACTAACACAAAACACATTAAAAAGCTACCTTTAAAAAGTGATGCATATTGAAGTCCCTCATGGCGCCCTCTTCTTTTCAAGCGCACACTTCCCAGCAGGGGAGCCAATTCAACTTTGTCACGGACTCCGAGCCAAGTGCGTCCAGAGTGATGGAGTGGAAACTATTCCCACACCTGAGTGGCAGGTGTCTGTAACTAATGAGAGCGCCGTTCACCTTTTAAAGCGTCTCCCTGGGGGGTCCACACCGCAGCAGCCTATTGGCTGACATCCCCACCGCCTCTCTGGGGAGGACAGATCAAACATTGACAGAAATCACCCGAGCTGAGAGGGAATCACTAACTTTGGAAACACTTCCACGACAGAGAATGCTTGAGGACAATAGGATCATTATGACCTCCGCCATTTTCAGTATCTGTGACCCGGCTTCCACGGTTAAGTTAGGCATTGACTCACGTCTTCTTCCCGCTCCATGTTTTCAACAATAGCTGAAAAAGTCTTGAGAAATGACTCGAGTGAAATAATGAAAGGCACTTTGTTTGCTCTTTGCTAACACACTTTTTTTTGTCCCCACAATCCTTATGTGAGATAAGAATAAACATGTTTTTTTTTTTTGGGTTTTTTATGCATTCTAAATCGTAAAATATGGCAAGTAAGAGGTGGCTAACAATGCAGATAGTGGGAGTACTCTCTACCCATACTTGCCAACCTTGAGACCTCCAATTTCGGGAGGTGGGGTGGGGGGTGGGGGGGCGTGGTCGGGGGTGGGGCGGGGCGTGGTTAAGAGGGGAGGAGTATATTGACAGCTAGAATTCACCATTCTACATCCTGAAAATATGCAAACAAAAATGTGTTTATATAATTGATACTTCAAACTTGCATAAATAAATCTTAAGGAATATAACATAACTTGGCTTCTGAGAGCTAAAATTAATTATTTCAAATATGTTTATTTTAATGTATAATTCTATGGCTGGAGTCAGAAAAAATACAAATAAAAATACGATTAATTTTGATGTTTTTAGCAAAATATAGTAAAAAGGTATTTAGTTTTTTTTTTTTTTTTAATTAATAGATATATTTATTTTTAGGTAAGATAAACATAATAATACAATTTATCTCTAGTCTGGATGATTTAGTTGTCCTCCCTTCGTGAAAAAAGGCTGTCCTCACTCAGGTCCGCATGGAGCTGGAGGCCACGCCCCCTCCACCTCCGGCTGAAAATCGGGAGATTTTCGGGAGAATATTTGTCCCGGGAGATTTTCGGGAAAGGCGCTGAATTTCGGGAGTCTCCCGGAAAATTCGGGAGGGTTGGCAAGTATGTCTCTACCGCCCATGAAGCCCTCACAGGCGTGCACACACACACACACACACACAAACACACACACACACACACACACACACACACACACACACACACACACACACACACACACACACACACACACATGAACATTCTTGTATTTGTTACCTTCTTGAGACCTCCGAGTAAGGCCTACTACCTCTTTAGGACCACCCTTTCTAGATATATAAAGAAGTGTATTTACAACATTAATAATATATACAAACTATGTAAATATAAAAAGCTTGTTGTGAAAAATGAATCGGAATTTTACAAGAAAAACTGGCAGCATTATCATAAAAGTCGTCATTTTACTCAACGCAAGTCAAAACTTGACAAGAAAAACTGAACATGTGTGCAATGTTATGATAAAAGTTGGAATTTTACTCAATAACAGTCGCAATTTTACAAGAAAAAGCTTAAAATGTTGGCAATTTTATGAAAAGAGTCGTGATTTTACTCGGCAAAAGTCACAATTTTATAAGAAAACTTGAACATTTTGTCAATATTATAATAATATTCGGAATTTTACTCGTCAAAAATGATGACAAAAGTCATAATTTTACTCAAAAAATTTCACTATTTTACAAGAACAACAGAAAAATGGGCAATATTGTGATACAAGTCGGAATTTTACATGACAAATGTCACCAGTTTGCATTAAAAAGTATTAATTTTACATGAAAAAGTAATAATTTTACGAGAAAATATTGCAATATTACAGAAACAGAAAGAATATGAGAAATTGTTCCCAATTTTATAAGAAAAAAGTCCACACAATGTGAGAAAAAGACTGCGTTTAGTTCCTTTTTGGAATTTTTTGGTTTGTAAATGTTTTTTAATCTTCATTATTTACTTCAAGTTATTACAGTATGTCTCTATATACATATTTATTAATTTAAAAAAAATTAATTTTGGCCAAAGGGGGCGAATTTCAATTTCTTACACACACTTGTTATTTCATATGTTGACCAGAGGTGGGTGCATTTAAATTTTTTACACACACTTGTTATTTCATATGTTGGCCGGAGGGGGAGCACTTTTAAAAGCGACACACAGTCAATTTGAAAAATCCCTCCTTTTTGGGACCACCCTCATTTTAATAGATGTCACCAGCAGGGGTGCTAATGAGACATTCTCTATTAGATGCAATGTTATCGGGACCATGATTTATGTCATCACTTGTTCACACCTCCTCATATGGAAGATACTTTTCCTTCTTCATGTCTCAAGAAGGGTAGAAATACAAGAACACACACACACACACACACACACACACACACACACACAATCCGGATGGTTCTTTTCCTCTTTGGTCCGGAGGACACGACGTCCACAGTTTCCAAAAACAATTTTGAAATGTGCACTCGTCAGACCACAGAACACGTTTCCACTTAATAAGCCGGCGGCGTTTCTGGGTGTTGTTGATAAAAGGCTTTGGCTTTGCATAGGAGAGTTTTAACTTGCACTTACAGATGTAGCGACCAACTGTAGTTACTGACAGTGGTTTTCTGAAGTGTTCCTGAGCCCATGTGGTGATATCCTTTACACACAGATATCGCTTTTTGATGCAGTACCGCCTGAGGGATCGAAGGTCACGGGCATTCAATGTTACGTGCATTGATTTTTCCAGATTCTCTGAACCTTTTGATGATATTACAGACCGCAGATGGTGAAATCTCTAAATTCCTTGCAATAGCTGGTTGAGAAATGTTGTTCTTAAACTGTTCAACAATTTGCTCAGGCATTTGCTGACAAAGTGGTGACCCTCGCCCCCGTCCTTGTTTGTGAATGACTGAGCATTTCATGGAATCTACTTTTATACCCAATCATGGCACCCACCTGTTCCCAATTAGCCTGTTCACCTGTGGGATGTTCCAAATAAGTGTTGGATGAGCATTCCTCAACTTTTTCAGTCTTTTTTGCCACTTGTGCCAGCTTTTTTGAAACATGTTGCAGGCATCAAATTCCAAATGAGCTAATATTTGCAAAAAATAACAAAGTTTTCCAGTTCAAACATTAAGTATCTTATCTTTGCAGTCTATTCAATTGAATATTGTCATGTCTGTGTGATCAGGTTTTATTTTTGGACTTTTTGTGCACTTTTGTTTTGTTTTGTCACCATAGTTACCCATTAGTTTCACCTGTCATGTCACGCACCTGTTTTGAGTCACGCACCTGTTGTTAATCATGTCCATAGTATTTAAGTTCATTCATTTTCTGTTGTTCGTCCTGACGACCTCACACCACATTTATGCTCTGTCCATTTTTTCATGTCCATGTTCACGCTGCTCCTTTTTTTGTCCAAGCCAAGTAAGTTTTCTTTATTCAAGCCATAGTTTGCAAGTTTTGTTTAATTGTTTATAGTTTATTCTCCGCCACTGTGCGCGCCTTTTGTTTGATCCTTTTTTTGTATTTATAGTTAATAAATAAATCATGTACCTTAATTCCCGTCTCGCCCGTGCCAACTTTCCGTTGCATCCTGGAAAAGCACACACCCCGGACCCAGTGTTGACAAATATAAGTTGAAAAGGATTTGCAAATCATTGTATTCTCTTTTTATTTACCATTTACACAACGTGACAACTTCACTGGTTTTGGGGTTTTTAGATTAAGTAGAGGGCCATGAAATATGGTCCTACCATACCATACCATACCATACCATATATGTCGTTTTCTTTTCTACCTGGCACATTTTCACAAGACAGCCAAACATTCTCCAATCTTGAGATCACGAAGTAAAAACCAGGCACATACTGTACCTCTGGACCTCCATGAAGACCATCCCCTCTCTGGCCTGCTGGGATCCAGCTGCAACCTGCTGGGTGAAGAAGACTCGGTTCCAGAACCCTGGGCTTTCGGTGCATAGTTCTGGCGACGCCCAATTCCCAAGGGACGATCCTCCATTTAAATGTGGAACGCCTAATAGTCTTAGTTCAGCGGAATAATCCGGTGATTAGCAGCTGAGCGTGGCTGTTGTGCAATGTGCCTGAGGACCACACCATGTGCTTGTGTGTCGTCCGCATGCAAACACAGCTCTTAGGAAGTGGCCTCTGGCATCCAACATGTTCTGAGTCAGACCATCTAGGGCAGGGGTGTCCAAAGTGTGGCCCGGGGGCCATTTGTGGCCTGTAGCTCATTTTTAACGATCATTCTAATGCTAGTATGCAACCTTTTTTAGACATTTTGCAGATTTACGTCGAAAATTACTTAAATAATACCAGTTAGCATTTTTTTTTGTGCTATTTTTGTAGATGTACACCTCTGCCAGGGACTGCTGTCGGTCTTGAACACCAAGATGTAGCCAGTCTTAGTGGTGGTTATTAAGTCTGTAGCCATTCTTAGACATAGTTATTACATCTGTAGCCAGTCTTAGACATAGTTATTAAGTCTGTAGCTATTCTTGGACGTAGGTATTAAGTCCATAGCTAGTCTTAGACATAGTTATTAAGTCTATAGCCAGTCTTAGACATAGTTATTAAGTCTGTAGCAGCCAGTTTGAGACATAGTTGTTAAGTCTGTAGCCAGCCTTAGACATAGTTATTAAGTCTGTAGCCAGCCTTAGACATAGTTATTAAGAATGTAGCCAGTCTTAGACATAGTTATTAAGTTTGTAGCCAGTCTTAGACATAGTTATTAAGTCTGTAGCAGCCAGTTTGAGACATAGTTGTTAAGTCTGTAGCCAGCCTTAGACATAGTTATTAAGTCTGTAGCCAGCCTTAGACATAGTTATTAAGAATGTAGCCAGTCTTAGACATAGTTATTACGTTTGTAGCCAGTCTTAGACATAGTTATTAAGTCTGTAGCAGCCAGTTTGAGACATAGTTGTTAAGTCTGTAGCCAGCCTTAGACATAGTTATTAAGTCTGTAGCCAGTCTTAGACATAGTTGTTAAGTATGTAGCCAGTTTGAGACATAGTTATTAAGTCTGTAGTCAGTCTTAGAGATAGTTATTAAGTCTGCAGCCAGTTTGAGACATAGTTATTAAGTCTGTGGCCAGTCTTAGACATAGTTGTTAAGTATGTAGCCAGTTTGAGACATAGTTATTAAGTCTGTAGCCAGTCTTAGACATAGTTATTAAGTCTGTAGCCAGTTTGAGACATAGTTATTAACTCTGTAGCCAGTCTTAGACATAGTTATTAAGTCTGTAGCCATTGTTAGACATAGTTATTAAGTCTGCAGCCAGTTTGAGACATAGTTATTAAGTCTGTGGCCAGTCTTAGACATAGTTGTTAAGTATGTAGCCAGTTTGAGACATAGTTATTAAGTCTGTAGCCAGTCTTAGACATAGTTATTAAGTCTGTAGCCAGTTTGAGACATAGTTATTAAGTCTGTAGCCAGTTTGAGACATAGTTATTAAATCTGTGGCCAGTCTTAGACATAGTTATTAAGTCTGTAGCCAGTTTGAGACATAGTTACTGTATTAAGTCTGTAGCCAGTTTGAGACATAGTCATTAAGTCTGTAGCCAGTTTCAGACATAGTTATTAAGTCTGTAGCCAGTCTTAGACATAGTTATTAAGTCTGTAGCCAGTCTTAGACATAGTTATTAAGTCTGTAGCTAGTCTTAGACATAGTTATTAAGTCTGTAGCCAGTCTTAGACATAGTTATTAAGTCTGTAGCCAGTCGTAGACATAGTTATTAAGTCTGTAGCCAGTCGTAGACATAGGGGACGGCGTGGCGAAGTTGGAAGAGTGGCCGTGCCAGCAATCTGAGGGTTACTGGTTCAATCCCCACTTTCTACTATCCTAGTCACGTCCGTTGTGTCCTTGAGCAAGACACTTCACCCTTGCTCCTGATGGGCCTGGTTAGCGCCGTGCATGGCAGCTCCCGCCATCAGTGTGTGAATGTGTGAATGTGTGTGTGTGAATGGGTGATTGTGGAAATAGTGTCAAAGCGCTTTGAGTTCCTTAAAAAAGGTAGAAAAGCGCTATACAAGTATAACCCATTTACCATTTACCATTTAGTTATTAAGTCTGTGACCAGTCTTAGACATAGTTATTAAGTTTGTAGCCAGTCTTAGACATAGTTATTAAGTCTGTAGCCAGTCTTAGACATAGTTATTAAGTCTGTAGCCAGTCTTAGACATAGTTATTAAGTCTGTAGCCAATCTTAGACATAGTTATTAAGTCTGTAGCCAGTCTTAGACATAGTTATTAAGTCTGTAGCCAGTCTTATACATAGTTATTAAGTCTGTAGCCAGTCTTAAACATAGTTATTAAGTCTGTAGCCAGTCTTAGACATAGTTATTAAGTCTGTAGCCAGTCTTAGACATAGTTATTAAGTCTGTAGCCAGTCTTAAACATAGTTATTAAGTCTGTAGCCAGTCTTAGACATAGTTATTAAGTTTGTAGCCAGTCTTAGACATAGTTATTAAGTCTGTAGCCAGTCTTAGATGTAGTTATTAAGTTTGTAGCCAGTCTTAGACATAGTTATTAAGTCTGTAGCCAGTCCTAGACATATGCAGAGGTGGTAGGAGTAGCACAGGAAAACATGATTTTAATGTCAAAATGCAGGGAAAACAGGAACCAAACAGGCAACAGTATATAGGATACAGCCAACAGGAACCAGGAAACATGACAACAGGAGACAGGAAGCAGGCAACAGGCAACAGGATATAATCATCAAGCCCTGACTGGAGGGCGAGGCAGGCATAAATAGTAGCCTGATTGGCAATTGCAACCAGGTGTGCTAGGCTGCCAATCAGGGACAGGTGAGGGAAACGAGTGCTCAGGGAGACATGCAAGAAATGGAACCAAAATAAAAGCGCTGACAGGAAATACACACAAACACAGAGGAAAACCCAAACAAAACCAAACTGTCAGTTACAAGCCTGACAACTCCAGTCATATTTTAGTACTTGATGAATGCTAACATTAAGATATTAGAAATAACATTTGGTAGATTTAGAAATGCTTGTTAATTTTGCAAGCATAAACAACCCACATGTTCACATTGGTTCAATGATGTCAATTTATGAGTATAATCTTGGAAAATGGTTAAAAGTAGAAATGCCCTAAACTTATTATCTTTATTGGAGGAATTGAAGTTAGATTAGCCCATTTTTATATGTATATATATTTTCCCATTTTATTGATTTATTTTCTATATTTCTATATCTTATTAACATGAATTAATTGCTCAACGGTCCGTGTACCTTGCGTTCAATCTACATCCAATTCTTAGATGCAAATCATAAAACAAATTCCGGGCCATATTTTCTATTTTCATTTATGAAACAAAAGTTGGACAACTATTTAATGACACTTTTTTTTACAATAACAATTGAATATCTAATATAATTTCCATTTTTTTATTCAAATAAATCATGAATGAAAAAGGAGCCGTAATCATTTTTTAAAATACAAAAATAGATTGTTTAGTACATTGTTTTGTTTTGACTCACACTAACACTCAATTTCTCAAAAATATCACTTCCTTTTAGATTGTAATCACTTTCTAGTAATATAAGACTGAATGTAGCCACATCAACGCAATAATAAAATAAAACATGTTTCATTGTCTTTTGTTACATACAATTTAAAAAAATATATAAATGTGTGTATGTATGAATGTATATGTATGTATATATTAAGGCTGAAACGACGCGTCGACATAGTCGACGTCATTGGTTACGTAAATACGTCGACGCCGTTTTTGTGCGTCGGCGCGTCGCATATTTACGTCACTCTACTTTACTGTCATGGCGGAGCGCAAAGCAGACGATGCGAGCGAGGGGAAAAAAGCACGCCAAAAGTCGTCAAAAGTGTGGGAGTATTTCAATAAACGGCCTAATAATGTTGTTGTATGCACACTGTGTCGAGCGGAAATGGCCTATCATAGCAGCACAACGGCTATGAACGAACATTTGAAAAGAAAACCCCCGACAGCGTTCTTGCCATCACCATCAACAAGTCAATCGTCCGCGTGCGTATACGTTGTCATTATTACACAAAAACATGAATGTGTCATTTGTATCTGCGTTGTAAATTCATAAACTAAAGCACCGTTTCGCTCTGAGAGGCGCGTTTGGCGTGCCTGTTCAGTGTTTACAAAGACGCGCTCCTCTTTAACGCTGTGGAGAGGCGGCGGCGGCGAGCGAGCGGTGAGGCGGGGCGCGCCGGGAGCGACGCCGCAATCGTGCCCAGGTGCGCGATCCGCGCAGTTGGAAGAGAAAAGACTTTGTGTAAAATTAAAAGATTGTAAACCTGGCAAAGCCGTCTGGCGTTCAGTCTGTCGGTCCTGAAAGAACCCCACGGCACAAGACATGTCACAAACGCTAATGTTAATTAGTTGTGCAAATACCTTTTACAACATTAACAGTTACATATACTATGTACAAACGAACAATTAACTTTCACTTTAATCATACTATCATTGTTGTGTTATTAAGCAAAATAAGCAATACTTTTACTTTTGTTGAAATGTTTACACTGTACACTTTTTTGTATTGGATGTTTAGCTTTATTTTTGCACATTTGAGCAAATAAGCAATACTTTTACTTTTGTTGAAATGTTTACACTTGTTACAGAATATTTCCGTTTTGCACTTTTTTGTATTGGATGTTTATCTTTATTTTTGCACATTTTAAAGCAAAATAAGCAATACTTTTACTTTTGAAATGCTTATACTATTCCAGAATATTAAGATTTGCACTGGATGTTTACTTTTATATTTGCACATTAAAAAGCAAATAAGCTACTTTTAATTTTGTTAAATGTTAAAAGTTTTAAATGTTTACATTGTTACAGAATATTTTGTCATGTTGTTGTCAATGTTGACTGAGTGGCCATACTTTTTTTTTTGTAAATAAAAGCCATGCCTTTTGAAAAAACTGGCCTACATTTATTTTTTCCTCTTCATTTTAAATAAAAAAAAAAATCGGTAAAAGGAAAAATAATCTATAGATTAATCGAAAAAAATAATCTATAGATTAACCGATTAATCGAAAAAGTAATCTATAGATTAATCGATAGAAAAATAATCGTTAGCTGCAGCCCTAGTAAATATATATGTATATATATATGTATGTATGTGTATATATATATATATATATATATATATATATATATATATATATATATATATATATGTATCCGTTTATATTTATTTTATTTTATTTTTGATTATTATTATTATTAATGTATTATTATTTATTTTTTGTTTACTTAATTGATGTATTTGTAGATATTACTTAGTTTTTTTTGCTGTTTCTTTCTTTTTTTGGGGGGGGGGGTGGTATGGTTGGGATATAAACAAAAAATATTTTGACATTTAGGGCAGACAACAGATATATGATGTACGTGAATATGATGTAATGGATAGGAATTCTGATGCTGGATGTCAATAAAAAATAAAAAATAAAAAAAATAAAAGAACAAATAAATAAAGTGTTGCCTCTTATTCAATTTAAATGGATTTTTGTTCCCAATCTGTAAACAATAAAACAATATCTACAATGTAACAATGTGAACGACACAACTAAAAACAAATATTTGAACGGATAAATATTGACCTTGTCGCACTGGAATTGAGTCGATACCGATACTATCGTAGGTATCGACACAATCGACAATAAATTCATGCGTATCATGTAGAGCAGACGATTACACGGAGTAACCGTCAATTAAGCCAATAATGACCGCTTTTTGTAGATAGCCACACGACTGCGGGGTGATGGATGCACGCTATATTTAAACTTTTGACAAATATTATAAATATTTATATTTATTGAGTGTATAAATGGCGCGATAGTGAAGGTCTCGCGCCCCCCCGTCGGGACATCAAAGAAAAAGCTTAGCTTGCTGTTTCCTGTGGCAACTTCAACACTTCGTGAGTTTCTTGGTCTTTTAGCGGATAAATATTTAATGTATTGATATAAATATATATTTTATTTTAATTACAAGACAACATTTCTCCGTGACTGTACACTGTCTTACTTGGCATAATAGTGTGGCTTGGGAACTAATTAGCCATCATGCTATACACGCTAGCACTAGTTTGGGGGAAAATATGTCCACCTTCCTCTCATTTTATACACAAACTAATGTTGAAGTATGTTTTCTTTCCTTCTCAATGTTTGTTTTTGGTGTATAGCAAATGTAGTGTTGAGAAAAATGGTGAAAGGAAGTTCCAGAAAGGCAAAGAGGGCTGATGGCGGCCTACTTCCGGTCAGGAGCAGAATGTTGACCCGCAGTCAGCTGAAGAACTGCAAGAACTTCTTCCATAAACTCCCACTGGAGGTCCTCCACATCATTCTGGACCATCTATCTGGTAAGGTGCTTGACGCACACCTCACAATATATGTTTTTTTTTAAATTATAGAACAATGACGTATCATTATATGAATCCATCCATCCATCTTCTTCCGCTTATCCGAGGTCGGGTCGCGGGGGCAGCAGCCTAAGCAGGGAAGCCCAGACTTCCCTCTCCCCAGCCACGTTTTCCAGCTCCTCCTGGGGGATCATCAATCAATCAATGTTTACTTATATAGCCCTAAATCACGAGTGTCTCAAAGGGCTGCACAAGCCACAACGACATCCTCGGCTCAGATCCCACATCAGGGCAAGAAAAAACTCAACCCAATGGGATGACAATGAGAAATCTTGGAGGGGACCGCAGATGTGCGGACCCCCCCTGGGCGACCGGTGCAATGGACATCGAGTGGATCTAGCATAATATTAAGAGAGTCTAGTCCATAGTGGATCTAACATAATAGTGTGAGAGTCCAGTCCATAGTGGATCTAGCATAATATTGTGAGAGTCCAGTCCATAGTGGATCTAACATAATAGTGAGAGTCCAGTCCATAGTGGATCTAACATAATATTGTGAGAGTCCAGTCCATAGTGGATTTAACATAATAATGAGAGTCCAGTCCATAGTGGATCTAACATAATAGTGTGAGAGTCCAGTCCATAATGGATCTAACATAATAGTGAGAGTCCAGTCCATAGTGGATCTAACTTAATAGTTAGAGTCCAGTCCATAGTGGCTCTAACTTAATAGTGAGAGTCCAGTCCATAGTGGATCATACATAATAGTGAGAGTCCAGTCCATAATGAATCTAGCATAATAGTGAGAGTCCAGTCCATAATGGAATTAACATAATAGTGAGAGTCCAGTCCATAGTGGATCTAACATAATAGTGAGAGTCCAGTCCATAGTGGATCTAACATAATAGTGAGAGTCCAGTCCATAGTGGATCTAACATAATAGTGAGAGTCCAGTCCATAGTGGATCTAACATAATAGTGAGAGTCCTGTCCATAGTGGATCTAACATAATAGTGAGAGTCCAGTCCATAGTGGATCTAACATAGTAGTGTGAGAGTCCTGTCCATAGTGGATCTAACATAATTGTAAGAGTCCAGTACATAGTGGATCTAACTTAATAGTTAGAGTCCAGTCCATAGTGGCTCTAACTTAATAGTGAGAGTCCAGTCCATAGTGGATCATACATAATAGTGAGAGTCCAGTCCATAATGAATCTAGCATAATAGTGAGAGTCCAGTCCATAGTGGATCATACATAATAGTGAGAGTCCAGTCCATAATGAATCTAGCATAATAGTGAGAGTCCAGTCCATAATGGAATTAACATAATAGTGAGAGTCCAGTCCATAGTGGATCTAACATAATAGTGAGAGTCCAGTCCATAGTGGATCTAACATAATAGTGAGAGTCCAGTCCATAGTGGATCTAACATAATAGTGAGAGTCCAGTCCATAGTGGATCTAACATAATAGTGAGAGTCCTGTCCATAGTGGATCTAACATAATAGTGAGAGTCCAGTCCATAGTGGATCTAACATAGTAGTGTGAGAGTCCTGTCCATAGTGGATCTAACATAATTGTAAGAGTCCAGTACATAGTGGATCTAACTTAATAGTTAGAGTCCAGTCCATAGTGGCTCTAACTTAATAGTGAGAGTCCAGTCCATAGTGGATCATACATAATAGTGAGAGTCCAGTCCATAATGAATCTAGCATAATAGTAAGAGTCCAGTCCATAATGGAACTAACATAATAGTGAGAGTCCAGTCCATAGTGGATCTAACATAATAGTGAGAGTCCAGTCCATAATGGAATTAACATAATAGTGAGAGTCCAGTCCATAGTGGATCTAACATAATAGTGAGAGTCCAGTCCATAGTGGATCTAACATAATAGTGAGAGTCCAGTCCATAGTGGATCTAACATAATAGTGAGAGTCCAGTCCATAGTGGATCTAACATAATAGTGAGAGTCCTGTCCATAGTGGATCTAACATAATAGTGAGAGTCCAGTCCATAGTGGATCTAACATAGTAGTGTGAGAGTCCTGTCCATAGTGGATCTAACATAATTGTAAGAGTCCAGTACATAGTGGATCTAACTTAATAGTTAGAGTCCAGTCCATAGTGGCTCTAACTTAATAGTGAGAGTCCAGTCCATAGTGGATCATACATAATAGTGAGAGTCCAGTCCATAATGAATCTAGCATAATAGTGAGAGTCCAGTCCATAATGGAACTAACATAATAGTGAGAGTCCAGTCCACAGTGGATCTAACATAATAGTGAGAGTCCAGTCCATAATGAATCTAGCATAATAGTGTGAGTCCAGTCCATAGTGGATCTAACATAATAGTGAGAGTCCAGTCCATAGTGGGGCCAGCAGGAGACCATCCCGACCGGAGACAGGTCAGCAGTGCAGAGACGTCCCCAACCGATGCACAGATGAGTGGTCCACCCCGGGTCCCGACCCTGGACAGCCAGCGTTTCATCCGTGGCCACCGAACATGTGCCCCCCCCCCCCCCCCCCCCCCCCCTCCCCTCCCCTCCACGAAGAGAGGGGGGCAGAGCAGAAAAGAAATGGCAGATCAACTGGTCTGTTTAAAGGCTAGAGTATACAAATGAGTTTTAAGATGGGACTTAAATGCTTCTACTGAGGTAGCATCTCTAACTGTTACCGAGAGGGCATTCCAGAGTACTGGAGCCCCAATAGAAAACGCTCTACAGCCCGCAGCCTTTTTTTGGGGCTTTTTTGGGACTGTAAACTGTAATGTATTACTGTCTATGTTTGTCAGTGCTGGAGGTCAGTGTATTCTGCTTGGCATCCAAGGAAATGACTAATCATGTGGTGAACTATATCAGCACCCTGGCCTGGAAGAGAAAAGCCATGCTCCAAAACTTCCACATCACTGCCTGCCCTCAACAGCAATATTTCAAAGACCTTGGTAAGCAGTTGTTATGTTATATCTATTTACTTTTAATGGGAAATGGATGTACTACCATGTTAACTGTTGGAATATTTTCATAAGAAGGTGCACATTCGGGATGGGCGTAGGGATGTAATGGTAAGAGGTATGATGATTAACCGCGGCATAATTCCAGATGGTTAGTAATATAGTATGTATGCATGTACCTCAAGTAGAAAATTCAATGTGCATATGAAAGCAACACAAACATTAACAAAGTAATATGGCAGAAACAAAATAATACTATGAATAAATACAAATAAATTAATTTCCCAAGATGGCACCTTATGGACATAAGACGTAACTGCACTTTTTGTCCATATAGATAAAAATAGTGTTCATGTTTGAGGTCAAGTCCTACACATTGGGCTGCACGATTATGGGCAAAATAAAAATTAAGATGATTTTTAATCAGATTTTAATGTTTATATTTAAAGACATTTCAGTTGTATTCATTTTATTCCAGGTTTATTGTTCAAAAGATGCACCATGCTGCTACCTACAAAGGAAAGGCTGAGGTTTACACTGCAAAAGTTTTTACAGGTAAGGAAACTGATTAGACAAGCTTCATATTGTGAGGTTCTGTTATTAATTATTACATACATGGCTTATCTTGTTTCGCAGGTTCCTTGCTTCATGCAGGAGGCGTGCTCAGTACCAAACTGCATTGGTTTGGTTCGATACGGTGTTTTCCTGCAGGTGTATACCCAAAATGTTTACCAAGATCAAGGGTGTCCAAAATGGGTCCGGGGGTCATTTGTTCAAAATAGTATAAAGAAACTACATAAAAGAATAAATAGGTTAAATGTAATGAGAACAAGTTGCAATGTAGATTTGAATTAAACAAAGACGCCGTGCAGGCTGTTTTTCTTTTTCTTTTGTTATTGCTCAAAAATAAATAATGAATCAAAATCAATGTTATGAATTATTGACCTATTCAAGGCTTACATCAAATATTCCACTTAAATATTACATTTTGTTTGTTTGCCATAAAAAAGTTTTCTTTGACCAAAAAGACATAAAACAACTAAAAAGAAAAATTCCCAATAAAAAAACAATACAAACTAACAATCAAACGATAGATCTGAAGGTGATATAGAGACTTAAATGTTGAAAGTAGAATAATGTATGATTGAAATTAAATATATTATTTTTATGAGTTGGGCCCTTTTGGATCCCCAATAATTTTAGGGTTATTTAAAAAAAAAAACCTCATTGTTAAAATTTTTTAAATAAAATAAAAATCAATGGCGTTATGAATTTTTGACCTATTTAAGGCTCCAATTACCTTACATCAAATATTCCACTTTGACATTTTTGGGAGGAAAAATATTACATTTTGTTTGTTTGCCATAAAAAAGTTTTCTTTGACCAAAAGGGCATAAAACAAACAAAAAGAAAAATTCCCAATAAAAAAATAATACAAACTAACAATCAAATGACAGATCTGAAGGTGATATAGAGACTTAAGTGTTGAATGTAGAATAATGTATGATTGAAATTAAATATATTATTTTTATGAGTTGGGCCCTTTTGCATCCCCAGTAAGTTTAGGGTTATTTTTTTTTAAACTCATTGTTAAAAAAAAAAAAAATCAATGGCGTTATGAATTTTTGACTTATTTAAGGCTCCAATTACCTCACATCAAATATTCCACTTTGACATTTTTTGAGGGAAAATATTACATTTTGTGTGAGTTTTCTTTGACCAAAAGGGCATAAAACAAACAAAAAGAAAAATTCTCAATAAAAAAATAATACAAACTAACAATTTGAAGTTGATAAGGAGACTTAAGTGTTGAAAGTAGAATAGGTATTATTTAAATTAAATGTATGACTTATATGAGTTTTGAATCCCCAAGAATTTTAGGGGGATTTAAAAAAAAAAAAAACCTCATTGTTAAAAAAATTCAATAAGATCAATGGCGTTATGAATTTTTGACCTATTTAAGGCTACAAACGCTTCACATTAAATATTACAATTTGATTTTTTTCTGGGGAAAAATATAGCATATATTATTTTTTTGCCTTAAAAACTGGGTTGTCGTTGACAAAAAGAGCATACAACATAATTTATTTTTTTTTACTTTATATTGACAGATACTTCTGATGTTGATCTAGAAATGTATTGTAAGCATTGAATTAAAAAAAGGAATAATAACTTTTGTAAAAACACTTTTATGACCGACACCTTTTTGGGTTACCAAGACCAAACTTGAGAGTAGCCGTAAATGTTGATACATTGGTTTTAAAAAAATATCAGAATGGCCCCCGTATGCTTTAAATTTTCATTGTGCGGCACTCAGTGGAAAAAATTTGGACACCCTTGGCCTCGACCCTTTATATTTACAACACATTTTGAAACTTCTCCCATCCTCAGTGAAACAAGCACAGGCCTTTGCAATCTCATTGCAGACACTAATTGCAGGCTGGGATGACGTTGAGTGCCAAAGAGTGTTCATCTCTCTGTGTGAAGTCACCAACTTGCTGCATAGAATTCAGTCCATCCTCACTGGGAAACCCGGTATTTGTCTTTGAAATTACTAAATCGAACTTTTCTTCACATTTTTGGGACAAAGCACCTGAAATGAATGACGTAATGAATCCGATATGGAACAAGACAACTTGTTCGATAAAAACATAATGTAAAAAAAATAATTTTCTATATATTAGCCGCACCGGACTCTATAAGCCACAGATATTTACTTTGTGAAATTATTTACTCAGAAAGATTTTGTAAATGTTTGTTTACATACCTTAATTGTTTTCAAATAGTGTCTGTAACACGGCAGTAAAACAGCAGATCAAACAAAACAAAAGTCATCTTCATGGACCAACTAGCTGCGGAAGCTAGCTCTCCAACCAGCTAAACAGATTCAATAATTCCACAGTGATGTTTTGGTGAATTCACTGAGGAATTTGTGAAACTGAAACAATTGAAAAAGAATGCCATTGTAAGTTAATACTTACACAGACACTCGAAGACTGGTTAGCATATTAGCTAATGCTAACGACGCTAGCTTTATTACATTATGATGGCACAAACGAATTTGCATGAAAACACTCCTACAGACATCACACATGGGACGGTGTAGTAAGTATGAATTGTTTTAGTTAAATTGTGAAACTTACAAACCTTGATTGGAGTGATGAATGAAGAATCCTTTCAAGCAGAAACGCCTTGGACGGTTTTCAAGGCATTAAAAACAGGAAGTACATTTTCAACCCGCAACACCTGCAGTGAGCAAACTTGTCCAAAAGATGACCCCATAGCACAAAAACAAAAACACCATTTCAGTCCTCTGCTTGGGTTTAATCCGAACTATTGAACACATAATATTATAGCCATTAGCAAAGATCCATAAATTAGCCACACCGTTTATTAAGCCACAGGGTTCAAAGTGTTGAAAAAAAGTTGTGGCTTATAGTCTGGAATTTACAGTACATAAACAAAGAAATAGTGCAGCAGGGAAGTGAGCAAGGGGACAGTGCCGACAAAAAAAGCATCCAGATTGGCAAATGGGAACAGGTGTGTCCTGATTGCCGATCAATGACTGGTGACAAAGCAAACACCGAAACAATAGAAACAATGGCAAAAGCCGGCAAAAAGGAAATTCATTCAAAATAAGAGCACGAGACAGGAAATGAAACAACATACCAGAGTAGTAATTGTCATGAGAGATCATAAGTCACTGCAATTTTAATGTAAAATATACCATATTTTATCGTTTAGTGCACAGGTGTCAAACTCAAGGCCCGGGGGCCAAATCCGGCCCGCCACATTATTTTATGTGGCCTGCGAAAGCCTGGAAATAATATGCGTTAATATTATGCTTAATCTTTTCTTACTTAATATATTTGTTGGTTCTCTTTTGACATTACAAATCATGTACTGCATGCAAATGCATAATTTTTAAAATTCAGTATTATCAAAATCAAAATATTATATGATCATGTATTCCAAAAATATCTTCTGTTAAAATAAAGCTAAATACTGTGCTTAAATATCTGCTTGACTTGTGATCTCAAAAAAAATTATTATTCAAATTGTAGACTGTAAAATTGACAACATATTTTAGGGTTAAATTCCGCCGACTGAGTTTTTTTTTTTACCGTAAAACAACTTTGGTACTGTTTTTTCACATATACAGTAAGACACCAAAACATTAAAAAACAAACTTAAAAAAACATTAAAACAACAAGATTTTACAGTAAAAAAAACTGGCAGCTCTGTTGCTTGAATTTTACCATTAAAAACAGTGGTATTGTTTTTCCATTTATTTAATTTTTTTATATGCTGTTAAAAAAACACTGCTTTTACTGTAAAATTCTGGTGACTGAGCTGCCAGTTTTTAAAGTAAAATTAAAATATTTTTTTGCAGCTTATGTTAAAAAAAAAAAAAAAAAATATATATATATTTATATATATATATATATATACACACACACACACACACATATGTACACACATATGTATACATGTACTGTATATTCATATATTAGTCATTGTTAAAAGCGGCCCTCTTAGGGCAACCATAACTGCAATGTGGCCCTCAATGAAAATGAGTTTGACACCCCTGCTTTAGTGGATAGGGACATGTATTTACCCTCATAGCAAGCATCTGATTGGCGTTGGGCATTTATTAAAAGGAAGGATTATATTTGTCCAGGTAGATTTTTATAATGTTAAATTTATTACAAAAATATGTTCGATGAACAAGAAATAATTAAACTGAACAATTAAAAAGCAAAATACTGATTTTAAAGACAGCAATAAAAATCCTGCATTGGTTTTCCTTATTTTGTCTCCAGGGTTGAAATGCTATCAAGAGCTGGAGCTCCGTTATTTCTGCCGCCAGGTTTTGCTGGACTTGTCCCCAAATCAATTAGAATGCCAATTCTGGCTCATTCATCTCTTGAAGCCTTGGCCCCTGGTCAGCCAGGCACACCTCCTGTTGATCCTGTATGGGCCCCTGCGGCCCGAAGGTGAGGGACATCTCCTTCACACACCAGTCCAGGGTGTGACACAGTAGACATGTAAGGTTTACTCCTCCTTACAGGTGCCATCAGTTGGCATGAGCTGGCGGTGCAGGGGCTGCCTCCGGATTCTCTGTGGGACCTGGCCAGGGCCATTCTTTTGCTCTTCAACAAGCCAGAATTGAAAGATTGGACAATGAAATCAACCATAGCAATCTTCGAGGAGATCACTGGTGACATACATTTTGAATATTGTATAACAGATAATCAAAGGTAGATATTTATTGTATACTGAAAGATGCATGGATGTGTTCATGGATCATGAACACCATACAAGCCTTTTTTGTCTCAGTTTTGTGATCAAAACATCTGACCTTATTTCCTATAAATGATTTTATTCCCCCTGTCCAACTTGTTTACAGCCATTCCTGAGCCGTGGCACATGGAGAATGTTGCCCGTCTCTTGGTGCTATGTGGCACTAGGCTGTGCTACACGGTCTTGGCCAGCCGGGCCCTCTGTGGTCGACTCCAAGAGATTTCCAAAATGATTGTCTACATTGTTCTGGTAGGTATTGATATTGTGATTTTAACTGTTAACCCAAAAGATTACCGTATTTTCCGGACTATAAGGAGCACTTAAAATTGTAATTTTTCCCTCAAAACTCGACAGTGCGCCTTGTAACCCGGTGAGCCTAATGTACGAAATTATTCTGGTTTTGCTTACCGACCTCAAAGCAATTTTATTTGGTACATGGTGTAATGATAAGTGTGACCAGTAGATGGCAGTAAAACATAAGAGATACGTGTAGACTGCACTAAGATGACAAAATGACTCAAGTAAACACCACCAACATTTTATATGTTCCATTGAAAATATAGAACATTACACACGGCGCTCAAAAATCTATCAAAATGTTTTAGTAGGACTTTGGTAAGCTATGAAGCCGCACTGCTTGATGGATTGTACTGTGCTTCAACATAGGAGTATTATTATTCTGTGTGTATAAGGCAAGACATTATCTGGCGTTTTCTTTCACAATATTATGCAAAAGCAACTTAGATTTAGATTTATTGGTCCCTTTGGGACCCAACTAACCCCTCTGCCACCTTCACGGTGGCAGAGGGGTTAGTGCATCTGCCTCACAATACGAAGGTCCTGAGTAGTCTTGGGTTCAATCCCGGGCTCGGGATCTTTCTGTGTGGAGTTTGCATGTCCTCCCCGTGACTGCGTGGGTTCCCTCCGGGTACTCCGGCTTCCTCCCACCTCCAAAGACATGCACCTGGGGATAAGTTGATTGGCAACACTAAATTGGCCCTAGTGTGTGAATGTGAGTGTGAATGTTGTCTGTCTATCTGTGTTGGCCCTGCGATGAGATGGCGACTTGTCCAGGGTGTACCCTGCCTTCCGCCCGATTGTAGCTGAGATAGGCTCCAGCGCCCCCCCGCGACCCCAAAGGGAATAAGCGGTAGAAAATGGATGGATGGATGGATGGTCCCTTTGGGGAAATTCATTTTAACTGCCGTACATTTGAACAATAGACATTACACATCACAAAAACAAAAATAACAAAAAGACATCATACATGACCAACACATACCTGCCAACTACTCCGGTTTTCCCGTAATTAGTACGGTTTTCATCAACCCATTCCGGTTTACGGTTGCACTGATAAAAAATACGGTTTTTCATTAATTAAAAAAAAGTATTTTTTTAAAATGCGCGAGGCTATTTATAGCACCGCTGCCAAGCACGAGGCACCTGTTGCCATTGTTTCCAAACGAGCGAACGATCATGGAATCAGCCGGAGAAACATCGCAAACGAGTCTTAAACCGAAAAGAAAACTGCAGTCATTCCGTAAAGAATATTCAAAAGCCTATCCGGGAATAATTATCCGTTCCAAAAAGGGTGAAAACTACGCGAATTGCACCTTGTGCAGACAAGATTTTTCGATCGGACACGGAGGAATTAGCGATGTAAAAGACCACGTTGGGACAAAAGAACACAAGTCTAATGCCGTTGCTAGCGATACAAGTGGAAAACTTTCAACGTTTTTCGGATTTTAGCCACAAAAAGGTAATGACACCAATGTTATCTATTGGAATTGTTTAGTACTGTTATACTGTTAAAAGTGTTTATACTATTTATGCTTTCAAGTCCAAGTTGAAGAAATCTTGTTAAATGTTGACAGCATAACTACCAAAATACAGAAGTATGTCCTTAATATTTTTGCAGTGCTATTTCTGTTGAAAAGTTAAAATGATTACATTAGAGATGTGATGTGCCACTTTTCAAGTGTCTGATGGCTTAAATTAATTTTCATTAATTTTTCATATTTTGAATTCTTTTGAAAGGCTTACAAAAAAACTACATTTGAATTGTAATTCCATGCTATTGACAGGACTATTAATTTTAATGAAGTTAGATTACCATGTTTACAGTATGATAATTGTGATAGAAATGTGAATTTTAGGCACAGAATATTTTTTACAATTGAACAAGGCAGTAGATTATACAAGCTTGGACAGAAAGTTAATTATGACACCAATTTTTTTTTTAATGGAATTGTTTAGTACTGTTTTACCATTTGTTTACTGTAAAAAGTGTTTATACTGTTTATACTTTCAATTAACAAATTGAAGTCTTGTGAAAGGTTGACAGGATAACTGGCATTAACTGTCAAAATAATTTCAAACTATTGAAGTTAGCTTACAGAATAAACATGTCAATCAACCCATATGATTTTTGCTGTAATATTTTTGTTTCGAAAAGTCACTGTGACTGATAGAAAAGTGATGGTTTTAGCAACATTTTAACCTGTCTGAATGCAATCAATCATTTTGCGTCGGGGGGCGAAGCCCCTGAACCCCCCACCAGGACTTTGTCCTGGACCTACCGGGGCCTGCGGCCCCTGGACCCTGGCTACTAGGTTTTTCTGATTTCAAAAGTTGGCAGGTATGGACTTTGGTAAGCTATGAAGCCGCACTGCTTGATGGATTGTACTGTGCTTCAACATAGGAGTATTATTATTCTGTGTGTATAAGGCAAGACATTATCTGGCGTTTTGTTTCACAATATTATGCAAAAGCAACTTAGATTTAGATTTATTGGTCCCTTTGGGGAAATTCATTTTCACTGCTGTACATTTGAACAATAGACATTACACATCACAAAAACAAAAATAACAAAAAGACATCATACATGACCAACACACATTTACAGGCTTGTCAGACAGGTCGGCCGTGCCTGCTGTTTAGGGCGGCTATAGCTGCAGGGATAAGGCTTTTCCTGAGGCGGGCCCTCCGGAATTTGATGGTTCTGTACCTGCGCCCTGATGGTAGTGGGATGATGTATTGGTGTAGTGGGTGAGTGATATCCTGGACTCTTGTTTTTGCCAGTCGAGTGATGAACCTGTGGTTTAAGTCTGAAATGTTGGGTGTGGGTAGGCCGATGATTTTAGCTGCTATGTTTGTAATGCGTGTGAGTTTGGTCCGGTTGGTTACAGAAAGCATGGTGAAAAAAACCCCCTTTTCTGACCTTCTGGTACCTGTTGTGTATTTGGGGTCTGCATAAGTCCTGAAAAATTACGGGCGTCCGCCTTTGTTTGGAATGTTTAGAATGAGTTAAAAATGTGAAAGGAGAAACCAAAAGAACAAAAGTTGGAAATAAAGCTTTGGAAGACCGGAAATTCTGGGAATTTTTTTTGGAACTTGGTTATAGGTCGTTTGAGTTTACAGGAAGGTGAATGTTTTGAAGGTGGACAAGCTTAAATCGGTTAAAATATTGGGAATTGGTTAAGTTTGAAAAATAAGGAATTTTGGAATTTTGTCGATGGTAGTAAGCCCACGAATCCTGAATAAGCTAAACATTTTGATGGTGGAACGGTGTAAATTAGATAAAATGTGGAAGTTATTGGACGTCAAAAGGTGGAATAAGAATAATAAAGAATTATAGTACAATATAATATTATATTTAAAAGTACAGTGTACATTATACAGTTGCCACATTGAGCTTCGAAGTTTGCAGCTTCACAAAATGGCAGGATTTTGTTTTTGTCTTTTCCATTATTATGTCTACTATATTGGATTAAAGGAGTGTAGAGGTGACAATATGGGAGTTATTTTATGGTCAGATGGCTCTCGTATAGTTTAAAACTGTGTCCTTAATTGTGACAACTTATAATAATTCAGGGAGGTTATGTCAAACAGGTAGCCCTTGGTTTCTTCCACACCACTTGCATGCCTCATACAAGTTGGTGATCGCGGTTTACTCAGTATTTTACTCATCATGGCACGAAAGGTGTGCACATGTCTTGGAATTGTCAGCCATTTTTTTGAAACGCGCGCATTTCTGCGTATCTCTCAGGTGTGTGAAAAGGACGGCTATCAAATGACTTGGGCGGTAAAGTTGGTACAGCAGATCCACGCCGGCTTAAGCTCAGCCATTGAAAAGGTCGTCTTCATCCACCATCTGGAGAACATGTTCTCAGAGGTCACCAGGGAGTTTTATACGTTTAATGTAGAAGGTAAGTGTTGGTCACAGTGTTATTCCGATGAATGCATTACACCTACTACAAGTATTGTCAATCACTTAAAGGGGAACTGCACTTTTTGGGGAAATTTGCCTATCTTTCACAATCTTTATGTGAGACAAACACACATATGTTTTTCTTTTAATGCATTCTAACTCGCAAATAATCACTAGCAAGAGTCAACTAACTATGGAGGTAATGGGATTCAATCTATTCAAGCACACCTGTGAATTGAAAACCATTTCAGGTGACTACCTTTTGAAGCTCATGGAGAGAATGCCAAGAGTGTGCAAAGCAGTTATCAGAGCAAAGGGTGGCTATTTTGAAGAAACTAGTATATAAAACATGTTTTCAGTTATTTTACCTTTTTTTGTTTGGTACATAACTCCACGTGTGTTCATTCATAGTTTTGATGTGACAATCTACAATGCAAATAGTCGTGAAAATAAAGACAACGCATTGAATGAGAAGGTGCGTTCAAACTTTTGTGTATTGGAAACCCTTTAGTGACAGGCACATTCATAAAAACATGTAATATTTACGTATTTTGTTCATTTAAAGCATGTCTTGCGTATTAATTTTATAGACGCATCACTACGTTGGCTATTTCCTTCACCAACAACAACACTACTTATCATGGCATACTTCACGAAAGACAACAAAGACTACTTTGAGACAAATGATGAGACAGAAATGTATATTTTTGAATATAATATTATATATATAATATAAGCAGTGTTGGGTTAGTTACTGAAAACCAGTAACTAGTTACAGTTACTAGTTACTTTATTTCAAAAGTAACTCAGTTACTAACTCAGTTACTTAAACCAAAAAGTAATGCGTTACTGTGAAAAGTAACTATTTAGTTACTTATATATATTTTTTAAATTTTTTTAAGGCCCCATTTAATGCCCTTTTAGCCTTCATTTTAGTACTGTTATTGCACTGGAGAATAATACAATGTGTTGATCAACTTGACATGCATTTGCATCACTGAACTCTGCTAAGCAATGTGGTCTACATACAACACACAAAGACAAAGATATGTTTTTAAGGGCCAATTTGTTTCAGACCAGAACAAATTGACAAAACTATTTTAAATAGCTGCAACTTAACATACATAAGTAACAAACAGCATAATAACAACATAGCTGTAAAACAAGAAAGGCACACACTACATACATAAAGCCTAACCAGGCGTTTTTTAATCTCAAGGAATTCTGAAATAAAATCATGTCTGAAGCCCAGAACACTCTACACATTTCCCCACTTAGTTTAGAGAAAAGGAAATATTAGCCTGGCCCACTAGTATCCCTCTTTAGGTTTGTGAACTTTATAGTCTAAACATTTAGAGTGATGTGATAATCAAACACTCTAAAAGTCTAAAATGAAAGAGTATATAAGAGAATTGACAGAGTGTGTGTACCTTCAGTGTGCAGTACCTCATTAAAATCCAGCCGCTGTTGGAGGTGGAGGTGAAGTGTGTGTCTCTTTACTAGCTTCGTCGAAGCATGTTGTTTTTGTAGCTGTTTCAGCATATTTGAAACTTACATTCAACTAAAATGTTCTTTTCTTTGTGGTCGATAAAAAAAAAAAACGTACTGAAAATATCTCCATTTTAAGAAACTCTGCTTCGGGGTTCGCCATGACGTCTTGATAGTAGACACAGACACGCCCCCTCCCACACACACACACACACACACGCACATGTACACACAGACAGCGCGCGGCGCGCCTCTTTTTTGTCGCCTCTTCAGCAGCGCTGCAACACTCAGATCTTCTCAGTTTCTAGCCGATACTACATAAAAAATAACGCAGTAACGCATCATGTAGTAACGGTAACTGAGTTACTGAATATAATAACTTAATATAATAACTGAATATAATAACGCAGTAACGCATCATGTAGTAACGGTAACTGAGTTACTGAATATAATAACTTAATATAATAACTGATAAAATAAAGATAAATAACGCAAAATAACGCAGTAACGCATCATGTAGTAGTAACGCAGTAACGCATCATGTAGTAATAACGCAGTAACGCATCATGTAGTAACGGTAACTGAGTTACTGAATATAATAACTTAATATAATAACTGAATATAATAACGCAGTAACGCATCATGTAGTAACGCAGTAACGCATCATGTAGTAACGGTAACTGAGTTACTGAATATAATAACTGAATATAATAACGCAGTAACGCATCATGTAGTAACGGTAACTGAGTTACTGAATATAAAAAATAACGCGTTAGATTACTAGTTACCGCCGATAGTAACGGCGTTACAGTAACGCGTTACTTTGTAACGCGTTAGTCCCAACACTGAATATAAGGAGGATGATCTACAAGTTTTAGAAGTTGAGTGCTAAACAGACCCATCATGATATACAAACTACAAACATAATAAAACAATCACTTACTGTACAATGTCAGCTCTCACTGGAAGGCCGACTGATGGGATGTTTGTGTTTTGTTTGTATAAAAAAAGGGCCGCAAACAAGCGACTTTTTGTGTCTTTCTCGCCATCTGCGGGTCTAAATTGAATGTCAAAATTGACCAACTTCTTGGCTTATGGCCACAACTTTCTCCTATACAGATGTTTTTTTAGTGGGCTTTATGGGCGAAATAGAGTACTCCTATTAGCTGCTTTGTTCGCCACTTCGTACTTGCCATACATTACGAATTAGAATGCATAAAAAAATACATAGGGACTACATAGGGATTGTGAGTGATAGGTAGTAACATTCTAAAAGAAAATGTGCAGTTCCCCTTTTAAAGAAAGTCCTGGCATGCTAAACAGGCTATCATTACAGTGTGTTTCTTTGTTAAATGACACCAGCAACAAGTCAAGAATGCCATAATTTCTTCCCAGGCAATCGTCTTGATAACACGGAAGCTTTCGGTACCCTGTGTCTCCTTTTGCACTCCAACGCTCAATTTCATGCAAAATTCCTCCATCTGTTGCTTCATTAGGATTGACGACCGTTGATGTTAAGATGACACAAAGCACAAGAAGGAGATTTTGTCAAAAAAATAATGTCATTATCAAAGGGTGTAGTCAAAAAGAGAAATGCGACAAGAGAGCAAATGTTGAATTTACTTGGTTATTTTAACCATTAGCATAAACACTGTCTTTCAATACTCTTTAATATGTAATATTTATTCAAAAAAGAAACAAAGTTTGTTGATACTTATTTATTTATAATGAATTTCATTGTAGTGTAATTTTTTTTTTTAAGTTGTGTTAAATGTTTTATAATGTTTTTTTTATTGAGTTTGTGTGTAGTTACTGTGCAGGTTTTCTTTCCCACCCAATTTTGATTGGAACGTTTGAAATTCATAGTTGCATTATTAACTGACTTCTAACAAAATAACAATAAAATCTGTACCAAACTTGTATTGTTCTCTGTCATAAAACATTATTTAATTTATAAAAAATAAAAAGGATCATTTGTATGCATGCAAAGGAAAAAAAACATGCTCACAAATAAAAGGTACATGTTTTATGTGGAAAGATTGCTGCACATAATGTCCTTGAAAATGATAATAATAATCAATCTTTATACACACAATAAAGTTATGCAAGATACAATAAGACTATAAACGTGTAGAAAATAACAAAATGTAAATCTTCTAGTTTGCTTTCATGGCCTTAAACATTAAGCTTAATCCCTCGATGAAGTCCCAGCTCTCTCACTGCTCTTCATTCATTCATGAGCTCATTGTTTTGATATGACCTGAGTGAGGGAAAACATCAGTCATCAAGTGAAGGGAAAACTGTTAGTTCAAATATACTTACCCTTGAAAATTTGATTCAGAACACAAACAAATGTTGAAATTTTGCTATTGTAAAAGTATGCTAGTCTATACTATACAGGGGTGCCCATTACGTCAATCGCGAGCTACCAGTCGATGGTGGAAGGTGTGTCAGTAGATAACCTAAATTACTATGGTTATAATACGTAGAAAACACAGGACTTTACTGTGAAAATGTAATAAAAATATGTACAACACATTTGCATACATGCAACATTTATGGTATTATTCTGTCTAAAGATTTTGAAAATTGTACATTTAAAGGGGAACATTATCACAATTTCAGAATTGTTAAAACCATTAAAAATCAGTTCCCAGTGGCTTATTATATTTTTCTAAGTTTTTTTAAAAATTTTACCCATCACGCAATATCCCTAAAAAAAGCTTCAAAGTGCCTGATTTTAACCACCCGTCCATTTTCCTGTGACGTCACATAGTGAAGCCAACACAAACAAACATGGCGGAAAGAACAGCAAGCTATAGCGACATTAGCTCGGATTCAGACTCGGATTTCAGCGGCTTAAGTGATTCAACAGATTACGAATGTATTGAAACGGATGGTTGTAGTGTGAAGGCAGGTAGCGAAAACGAAATTGAAGAAGAAACTGAAGCTATTGAGCCATATCGGTTTGAACCGTATGCAAGCGAAACCGACGAAAACGACACGACAGCCAGCGACACGGGAGAAAGCGAGGATGAATTCGGCGATCGCCTTCTAACCAACGATTGGTATGTGTTTGTTTGGCATTAAAGGAAACTAACAACTATGAACTAGGTTTACAGCATATGAAATACATTTGGCAACAACATGCACTTTGAGAGTGCAGACAGCCCAATTTTCATCAATTAATATATTCTGTAGACATACCCTCATGTCAGCAGGCCAGGGAAGCTCGGGTCGATATTCTTCTCTTGATCATCTTCTGGACGGTGTGAGCCAAGACATCCAGGGGGGTTTAGCTCGCTCGTCTGCGGGAACAAACTGCCACCATTGCTTGCCGTGCTAGCAAGGTCCTTTGTCCCTGAATTGCTCACACACTCCGGCAGATTCAATGGGGGTCTGGCGGCAGATTTCTTTGACTTTATCGTTGGAAATGCATCTGCTTTGAGTGTCGCAGGATATCCACACATTCTTGCCATCTCTGTGGTAGCATAGCTTTCGTCGGTAACAAACGTCCAATTTCTTGCCACTTTCGCATCTTTGGGTCACTGGTGCAACTTGAATCCGTCCCTGTTCGTGTTGTTACACCCTCCGACAACACACCGACAAGGCATGATGTCTCCAAGGTACGGAAAACAGTTGAAAAAACGGAAAATAACAGAGCTGATTTGACTCTGTGTTTGAGAAAATGGCGGATTGCTTCCCGATGTGACGCCACGTTGTGACGTTATCGCTCCGAGAGCGAATATTAGAAAGGCGTTTAATTCGCCAAATTTAGAGTTTGGAAATCGGTTAAAAAAAAATATGGTCTTTTTTCTGCAACATCAAGGTATACAGGTAAAAGCCAGTAAATTAGAATATTTTGAAAAACTTGATTTATTTCAGTAATTGCATTCAAAAGGTGTAACTTGTACATTATATTTATTCATTGCACACAGACTGATGCATTCAAATGTTTATTTCATTTAATTTTGATGATTTGAAGTGTCAACAAATGAAAATCCAAAATTCCGTGTGTCACAAAATTAGAATATTACTTAAGGCTAATACAAAAAAGGGATTTTTAGAAATGTTGGCCAACTGAAAAGTATGAAAATGAAAAATTTGAGCATGTACAATACTCAATACTTGGTTGGAGCTCCTTTTGCCTCAATTACTGCGTTAATGAGGCGTGGCATGGAGTCGATGAGTTTCTGGCACTGCTCAGGTATTATGAGAGCCCAGGTTGCTCTGATAGTGGCCTTCAACTCTTCTGCGTTTTTGGGTCTGGCATTCTGCATCTTCCTTTTCACAATACCCCACAGATTTTCTATGGGGCTAAGGTCAGGGGAGTTGGCGGGCCAATTTAGAACAGAAATACCATGGTCCTTAAACCAGGCACGGGTAGATTTTGCGCTGTGTGCAGGCGCCAAGTCCTGTTGGAACTTGAAATCTCCATCTCCATAGAGCAGGTCAGCAGCAGGAAGCATGAAGTGCTCTAAAACTTGCTGGTAGACGGCTGCGTTGACCCTGGATCTCAGGAAACAGAGTGGACCGACACCAGCAGATGACATGGCACCCCAAACCATCACCCAACCATGCAAATTTTGCATTTCCTTTGGAAATCGAGGTCCCAGAGTCTGGAGGAAGACAGGAGAGGCACAGGATCCACGTTGCCTGAAGTCTAGTGTAAAGTTTCCACCATCAGTGATGGTTTGGGGTGCCATGTCATCTGCTGGTGTCGGTCCACTCTGTTTCCTGAGATCCAGGGTCAACGCAGCCGTCTACCAGCAAGTTTTAGAGCACTTCATGCTTCCTGCTGCTGACCTGCTCTATGGAGATGGAGATTTCAAGTTCCAACAGGACTTGGCGCCTGCGCACAGCGCAAAATCTACCCGTGCCTGGTTTACGGACTATGGTATTTCTGTTCTAAATTGGCCCGCCAACTCCCCTGACCTTAGCCCCATAGAAAATCTGTGGGGTATTGTGAAAAGGAAGATGCAGAATGCCAGACCCAAAAATGCAGAAGAGTTGAAGGCCACTATCAGAGCAACCTGGGCTCTCATAACACCTGAGCAGTGCCAGAAACTCATCGACTCCATGCCACGCCGCATTAACGCAGTAATTGAGGCAAAAGGAGCTCCAACCAAGTATTGAGTATTGTACATGCTCATATTTTTCATTTTCATACTTTTCAGTTGGCCAACATTTCTAAAAATCCCTTTTTTGTATTAGCCTTAAGTAATATTCTAATTTTGTGACACACGGAATTTTGGATTTTCATTTGCTGACACTTCAAATCATCAAAATTAAATGAAATAAACATTTGAATGCATCAGTCTGTGTGCAATGAATAAATATAATGTACAAGTTACACCTTTTGAATGCAATTACTGAAATAATTCAAGTTTTTCAAAATATTCTATTTTACTGGCTTTTACCTGTATATTGACGCTTACATAGGTCTGGTGATAATGTTCCCCTTTAAATTCACAGCATACCTTAATTGTTTTAGGAGTTTGTGTTAAAGCATCAGCCTCGTTAACTTTTGGCTAACAACATGTTTTCTTGTATTTTTGTGGCAAGTGGTTTCAGACATTGAGGGGTTATGTCTTTGTGCGTCATGGCAAACTGCATGGAAATGAACCACGCTGTGTGTTCAATCAAGTGTGTTGGAACTGCTTGCACGCAGCTATTTAACATATTCAGATCGTTTAAGGCACATTTTTAATAGCTCACTTGAAGGAACATGTTGCGGGAGGCCGTGTTGTGAGTTTCCAGTGAAAGGTTGTACAAATACTTTCAAGTTAAAATACTGGAGTATGTTAAATGATCACATTAGTGCCACATAAAACATTATGTCGCTACTGGTCTGTTTCCTAAAAAATCGTCTTACTACTAATAATAATACTAATCAACGAAGATGGATGGATGCCCCCTGTCAAACAACAAGACAACTGCAACGCTGCTGCATGATTCCACAGTTCTCCAGACTTCCAATATCCTATTAAAAAAAATATTTCTAAAATAATACCTCGCTGGTACCGTTGCTGCAGAATGAGCATTACGTGATAGATGTATAGTTGCAGCTTATACGGTGTGTTCCTTAGCAGCAGCTCACTACATTAGCCATCACTAGGCAAAGCAGTGTATATATAATATGTAAATATTGCATTCATGTTATATTTACATTGCTACTATGGTACATTTTTGTCTACTTCATACCTTTTGTTCTCGCCCTCTATTTGTGCCTTTGTGTGCATTATCCTTTCCATCCTGTGTAACTGAGCTACTGCGTGGAACAATTTCCCTTGTGGATCATTAAAGTTTGTCTAAGTCTAACAAACGGGCTCTTCTGCCTGCATTACATGTATACGCTTAAGAGTGGACTCAGTGTTACAGTATTGTCATTTAATGAAAATAGTGACACGCCGGTTAGTGATGTAGGACCGATGCTGAAATATCGATACTGCCGATACCAGATTTTTATGCTTCAATATCGAATCTCAAATCAAAATATCGATACTTTAGTTCAGGGGTGTCCGAACTTTTTCCACCAAAGGCTGCATACTAAAAAACTCGAAGTATGTGGGGGTCATATTTATACTTTTTTCACCCCCCCCAAAAAATGCTAAAAACAGATATTGTGTCGGCTTTCAGCTTTTTTCATTACGTACTGAATTTTTTGCGTTTTTTCTTAAATTATTTACTGTTCTTTTTTTCTTATGTAAGAATAGAATATCCATCCATCATTTCCACCTCTTGCCCTCTAAAAATCATAATAATACGATTGTGTAACTGCATAGTGTATCAACAATTCTGCCTGTACAAAAATATGTTCACCTACACATTTAACAGTGTTTATTATGGTTGTAGTATTTTTTTTTCTCCAAATTAATACGTTTGCATTATTTTCATATTTTAATTAACTAACTAAACTTGGTTTATATCTTAAGTATATTTTATTTTTATTTTGAGAGGTTTTAATATTTTTCAAATCAATTCATTAGTTAGCGTTATTTAATTTTTTCAATTCACAAACTGACTACATTTTGTTTATATTTTAGGTTTATTTTATATTGATTTTGAGAGCTTCTAATGTATTTTAAACCATGGGTGTCTAAACGTTTTCAAACAAGGGCCACATACTGAAAAGTCAAGTATGGAGGGGCCATTCTGATATTTTTTTATTTAAAAAAACCCAACTGATATTATATATATTTAAAGACAGTACTTTGTGTTATAGGTCACTAAGTATATAATTATTAATTATTAGTCTAAAATGTTCAGCTTTTGATTACATTCTGATTTTTTGCGCTTTTTTCTCAAGATTTTTACTGTTGTATTTTTCCCAAGTAAGACTAGAATACAAATATTAATATGATTGTGTATATGCGTAAACTAGTGTCAAAAATTCTGCCTGTACAAAAATATTAACGTTCAGTTACACATTTAACAATGTTTATTATGGTTGTTGTATTGTTTTCAAATTAATTCATAAGTTAGCATTTCTTTAATTAACTAACTAAACTTTTTTTAATATTTGAAGTATATTTTCAATTTTCTTTTGAGCTTCTAATATTTCAGATCATGGGTGTCTAAACTTTTTTCCACCAAGGGCAGCATACTGAAAAGTCAAATATGGAAGGGCCATACTTATAATCACTATCGGCCCTAAAAAAAAACATTGGTCTATCTCTTCAATACAACAATCACTTCACATTTCAACACACTGTGGTGATACTTACTGTGCAATTTGTTCTATGCACGGGGGAAAAAATGAGTGAGTGAGTTAGTCAGGATCCAGCTGACAATATTGATTGAAATAAAATGTTACAGTACCTACTACTGTAGTATCTTTGAGTCTAGTAAATATTAATATGAGTTACCTTGAAGCCAGTCCATTCCTTCCTGCAGGCCTTCTCCTTCTATGGCATTGCTGGCACTGAGGGGGGGGGAAACCATGTTGAGGATTTAATGGTCTTGTGGCACACGTTCACATTTTCTTGGCTCTTGAACATTTAAACCTAACTCTTCATCCATCTGCCTTCCATCTGTCTAATGAGTAAACAAGATACAAGGAACACGTAGGGGCAGGTCAGGGTCAAGTCAATGCTGCTTGCCGTACCTACCAATAATATTTAACCACACTCTTCAGTTCAGCCATCTCATTTCAAATGCACATCATTTCAAACTAGGAGTGTGAATGCCCTATGTGCCCAACCGCCGATATTTGTGAGTGGAACTGAAATGCTTGAATGTCCAGGGTGAGTGGAGTGTGTGGATTTTGGAACGGTGTCAATCGGTTGAGGAATGTGGGATATGGAGAGGTTTGGATATTGCCCATTCATTTTCAACGGGGGGGAAAATTCCTGGTAACTCCGGGTAATCAGGGAGTTTTCGAAACCTTGGCTTGAATGTCCAGGGCGAGCGGAGTGTGTGGATGATGGAACGGTTAAAATCGGATGAAAAATGTGGGATATGCAGAAGTTAGTATACAGGTAAAAGCCAGTAAATTAGAATATTTTGAAAAACTTGATTTATTTCAGTAATTGCATTCAAAAGGTGTAACTTGTACATTATATTTATTCATTGCACACAGACTGATGCATTCAAATGTTTATTTCATTTAATTTTGATGATTTGAAGTGGCAACAAATGAAAATCCAAAATTCCGTGTGTCACAAAATTAGAATATTACTTAAGGCTAATACAAAAAAGGGATTTTTAGAAATGTTGGCCAACTGAAAAGTATGAAAATGAAAAATATGAGCATGTACAATACTCAATACTTGGTTGGAGCTCCTTTTGCCTCAATTACTGCGTTAATGCGGCGTGGCATGGAGTCGATGAGTTTCTGGCACTGCTCAGGTGTTATGAGAGCCCAGGTTGCTCTGATAGTGGCCTTCAACTCTTCTGCGTTTTTGGGTCTGGCATTCTGCATCTTCCTTTTCACAATACCCCACAGATTTTCTATGGGGCTAAGGTCAGGGGAGTTGGCGGGCCAATTTAGAACAGAAATACCATGGTCCGTAAACCAGACACGGGTAGATTTTGCGCTGTGTGCAGGCGCCAAGTCCTGTTGGAACTTGAAATCTCCATCTCCATAGAGCAGGTCAGCAGCAGGAAGCATGAAGTGCTCTAAAACTTGCTGGTAGACGGCTGCGTTGACCCTGGATCTCAGGAAACAGAGTGGACCGACACCAGCAGATGACATGGCACCCCAAACCATCACTGATGGTGGAAACTTTACACTAGACTTCAGGCAACGTGGATCCTGTGCCTCTCCTGTCTTCCTCCAGACTCTGGGACCTCGATTTCCAAAGGAAATGCAAAATTTGCTTTCGTCAGAAAACATGACTTTGGACCACTCAGCAGCAGTCCAGCTCTTTTTTTCCTTAGCCCAGGTGAGACGCTTTTCGCGCTGTTTCTTGGTCAACAGTGGCTTGACACGAGGTATGCGGCAGTTGAAACCCATGTCTTTCAAGCGTCTCTTGGTGGTGGATCTTGAAGCACTGACTCCAGCAGCTGTCCACTCCTTCTGAATCTCCCCCACATTTTTGAATGGGTTTTTTTTCACAATCTTGACCAGGGCGCGGTGATCCCTATCGCTTGTACACTTTTTCTGACCACAGTTTTTCCTTCCCTTTGCCTCTCCATTAATGTGTTTGGACACAGAGCTCTGAGAACAGCCAGCCTCTTCAGCAATAACCTTTTGTGTCTTTCCCTCCTTGTGCAATGTGTCGATGGTTGCCTTTTGGACAGCTGTCAAATCTGAAGTCTTCCCCATGTTTGTGTAGGCTTCAGAACTGGACTGAGAGACCATTTAAAGCCCTTTGCAGGTGTTTTGAGTTAATCAGCTGATTAGTTTGTGGCACCAGGTGTCTTCAAAATTGAACCCTTACACAATATTCTAATTTTGTGACACACGGAATTTTGGATTTTCATTTGTTGCCACTTCAAATCATCAAAATTAAATGAAATAAACATTTGAATGCATCAGTCTGTGTGCAATGAATAAATATAATGTACAAGTTACACCTTTTGAATGCAATTACTGAAATAAATCAAGTTTTTCAAAATATTCTAATTTACTGGCTTTTACCTGTATTGCCCATTCGTTGTCAATAGGGAGAAATTCCGGGAAAAGCGGGAATTTGGGGAAAGAGAGAACATGTTTTACCTTCGATATCTTTGAAGAGTAGTGTGTGGATGGTTGAACGTTCCGAATCGGGTAACAAGTGCCGCAGAATGTTGAGAATTTTGGCCATCGTAGAACTATGAATACATCCATTCCTTTGAATGGGAATATACTGGAAATTTGGGAAAAACGGGAATTTTTGAAAATATTGATTCTAGCACAATTGTCCGAGATGATATGAATGGGTTGTTGGAATTCTTTGAATCGGTTGAAAAATGTTGACGTACTAACAGTTTGAATTGAGAATGGGTATTTCGGAATTCCTGGAGTACGTCTGGAAAAAAAACTTTTGTTGTCCCAACTAAGAGGAATGTTTTGATGGTGGAATGGTTGGATTTAGTTGTAAAATGTTGACTGAAAGCTTTTCCTGCAAGAGGTGAAAATAGGGAATTTTTTTTGAACTTGGAAAATAGATGTTTAAAGTTCGAAAAATGGCCTATTCATTCTCAGTGGGAAAAATGCCCCCAAAAAACAGGAATTCTGGGTAATCTGGGATATTTAAAAACATTTTTTTTGGTGAGCACATATTTGATACTTGAATGGTTCCGATGGGAGGAAAACTTATGGCCATAGACTCCGGCAAATTTTAGCGGAATAATAATACATTTTTGGTGTAGAATAACATGTTTGACACAAATATGACACGTTTTTAGCAAGATATGGAATCAGATTAGGATGTTCAACATTTGAAATTGAGAAGTATTACCAGATGTGCCAAGGTTTGTCTTTGATATTCTCCAAACACAACATCTGGGAGACCTTGACAGAAGACATGGCCTCTCGTAGATCCATCTTGTTCGCAAAGAACAACACAGGCAGCTTTTTACTGCACATATCTGCACACACATAAAGAAACCAGTGAAGTCGGTGATATTGGTTACATCCATATTTCAAAAAGTGAAGTACACAGTTCGAGGGACCCTTTGATCCAGAGGTGGTTTTCATTGAGGGCCACAATGCAATTATGTTTGAAACTTCTAAGAATTAATGATATTTTTACTCAATGTCCTATGCATGATTACTACCCTCGTTAGTTTTTTACGTACAATGTATTAAAAAAATTAAAAAAAAATCTGTAGATTTTACGGCAAGAAACTGGCTACTAAGTCGCAGGAATTTATTCGTAAAATTAACGTAGTATTTTTACAACATTACTGTAAATGGAAAAAACAGTACAGCTGTTTTTTTTACAGTAAAAACCTGGCAGCCGAGTCGCCAGAACTTTTCTTGTAAAATTTACGGTCTTTTTTTTGTTACTGTAAATCATACTTGCCAACCTTGAGACCTCCGATTTCGGGGGGTGGGGGCGTGGTCGGGGGTGGGGCGGGGGGCGGGTTGGGGGCGTGGTTAAGATATATATATATATATATATATATATATAAGAAATACTTGACTTTCAGTGAATTCTAGCTATATATATATATATATATATATATTTTATTACATATATATATATATATATATATATATATATATTATATATATATATAAAAATATATATATATATTATATATATATATATATATAATATATATATATATATATAAATAAATAAAAGAAATACTTGAATTTCAGTGTTCATTTATTTACACATTTACACACACATAACACTCATCTACTCATTGTTGAGTTAAGGGTTGAATTGTCCATCCTTGTTCTATTCTCTGTCACTATTTCAGAACACACACATTAAATAAATAAATGGGTTGTACTTGTATAGCGCTTTTCTACCTTCAAGGTACTCAAAGCGCTTTGACACTACTTCCACATTTACCCATTCACACACACATTCACACACTGATGGAGGGAGCTGCCATGCAAGGCGCTAACCAGCACCCATCAGGAGCAAGGGTGAAGTGTCTTGCTCAGGACACAACGGACATGACGAGGTTGGTACTAGGTGGGGATTGAACCAGGGACCCTCGGGTTGCGCACGGCTACTCTCCCACTGCGCCACGCCGTCCCTTTATACATTATACAAATATACAAATATATATTACAAAATCAATAAGAAAACGGGAGCTCTAATTTGGGAGTCTGAATTAGGATCAGAAGTTCCTATATAAACATTGCGTACTCACGTCGCCTTTTTGTATTGATTACTGCAGCTGTGCACTGGATTCATTCACAAATACAAACTACAACTCACAAACACTTTAGAGTTAGGCTCCACCATCAGAATGTGTACTTAAACTTATAAAGATCACATGGATATTATTCAGTGAGTTGATTCACCTAAACTAACCTGTTATACAGGAGGAAAAAGCACACAGGACGTTTCAATTGTTCACAGACTGGTCGCGCTCATCAGAATGACAAGACACTTCCGGTCTGCAGGTGATAGCATTCAATTGGGAAGAAACGCCCTACTGCCCCCTACTGACCAATGTGAATACTGATAAATCTATAATGACAGCTCCAAAAACGAATTCAAACCACAAAATAAAATGAATAAATCAACACAAAAATGTGACACATTATGGGTGGGTCACATATGCATGTACAGTAGATGGCAGTATTGTCAACTTGCTGTTTACGTCAGACGAACTGCTTTACGGGGGACGAAAACTTGACTGCTGTTGTTGTGTGTTGTTACCGCGCTGGGAGGACGTTAATGAAACTGCCTAACAATAAACACACATAAGAAACCAAGAACTCGCCCTCGATCATTAGCTGTTTATATTGTAGGAAAGCGGACGTGAGAACAGGCTGTCAACACGTCACTCAGCTCCGCATGGAGCTGGAGGGGGCGTGGCCTCCAGCTCCGCCTGAATTTCGGGAGAAAATTTGTCCCGGGAGGTTTTCGGGAGAGGCGCTGAATTTCGGGAGTCTCCCGGAAAATCCGGGAGGGTTGGCAAGTATGCTGTAAATAGAAAAACTGCTGTTTTACAGGAAAATTCTGCCAATTGAGGTGCTAATTTTTTACCGTAAAAACTGTAAATTTTACGGCGCACAACATAATTTTACAGTAAAATTTAACTTCACTTGTTTTGGGTTTTGTGGATAATGGGATACCCTACAAGGGGTGCCCAAAGTGGGGCCCGTAGGCCAAATTTGTCCCGTCGTGTCATTTTGTTTGGCCCTCCAAAGGGTGGCTACTAGAGATGCGCGGTTTGCGGACACAACCGCGGAGTCCGCGGATTATCCGCGGATCGGGCGGTTGAAATAAAAAAAAATTAGATTTTATCCGCGGGTCGGGTCGGGCGGTTGAAATAAAAAAAAAATTAGATTTTAAATAGATTCAGGCGGGTGGCAGTTAAACCAATTCGTAAATATATATACATAGTTAAATGTTGTTACCCACATACGAAAAACGAGCAGGCACCTGCAGCATATGCCACAACAGAAGAAGAAGAAAAAAAGAGATGGACACTTTTACGGAGCGGAGAAGGGACGCCTCGCCGGGGTCCGGGACCGAGGCCCCTTCCCCCGAGAGGGACCCACCGGGAGCCGTAGCTGAGGCAATCCGCGAGAAGGGCCCGACGCACGTCCAGGGTCACCACCGCGCCCACCGCACGACACCCCGCCTCGTCCGCCTTCGCCGCGGCCGGCGTCACGCGCAGCAGGTAAGCAGCTTACCTGCCCGCCACCCCCGTGGCCGGGGGCTCGTAACAGGGGTCACTCCGCACGCTCCGCCCGCGCAGCTTACCTGCCCGCCACCCCTGTTGCCGGGGGCGCATAACAGGGGTCACTCCGCGCGCATTGCGCTCACGAAAGGGGTGGGGCTCACCCTGGTTGATATAGACAGCAGGACGGTGGCCATGGAAGTCGGAACCCGCTAAGGAGTGTGTAACAACCCACCTGCCGAATCAACTAGCCCTGAAAATGGATGGCGCTGGAGCGTCGGGCCCATACCCGGCCGTCGCCGGCAGCGAGACGCGCTTGGAGGTGCGCTCAGCGCGGCTCCCATATGATTGCGCACTGGTGTGCGTCTGGGCCGTGACAGCGTGGCACGCGAATGTCTGTGCTGCATTGGATCAGTCTCCTTTCTTTAACAGGCAAAAGCTTTATAACCTCACTAATGCCTTGCATCGTCGATATTAGATATATAACAACGGGCGGGTGCGGGCGGGTGCGGTTCTGATTAAATGTTAGAAACGGGTGGATGGCGGATGGTTGACGACTTTCTGATGCGGTTGCGGATGAAATAATTGCCTATCCGCGCATCTCTAGTGGCTACCCAATATAATACATATTCATATCGACTTCTTTCACGCTGCATAATCATTGAAGGCACATACCCAAGACTACACTGTAAAAAAGTTAGATTGTATGGCATAAATCTGGGAGCTCAGCTGCTGAAATTTAACTTGAAATCATCAGTGGTAACTTTTTTCCATTTACAGTAATGCACTGTAAAAACAAGGAACGTAGATTTGGTAAAAATAAAAAGTAGCAGCTCAGTTGGCAGAATGTTGTGGTAAAGTAACAGTGGCAATGTTTTTCAATTCATCGTAATGTACGGTAAAAATGGAAGAAAAAAAATTGACCATAGATTTGTCTGTAAAAAAACTAACTGCTCAGTCGCCAACATTTTACCAAAAATAACTGACACCATTTTTCAATTTACAATAACACACTGTAAAAAAAAAAGGCACATTTTGCAGTAAAAAATAGCAGCTTTTAGTTACCGTAATTCAAACGTGAAATCAGTTTAAAAGGCATTGTACATTATTACGATAACATTCTGGTGACTGAGTTGCCACTTTTTTACCTTAAGATCTATAGATTTTTTTTACAGGCTAATTTGTTGCCATCTATTGAACCTGAAAATCTCTACAACCTTATATTTATATATGAGGCTAAATTCCTCACATGTATTATGTAGTATGACAGACATTCACTCTACTGTACCTCCATGCTTGAGAAGAGTATCAAGCTCCTCTTTGGCAACAACCATCCTCAGCTTGTCACTGCTGTCGATGACAAATATGATGGCATGGCTTTCTCTGAGGAAGACACACGAACAGGTGAGATTGAGGCAAACTGAAGGTATACGTCATTCTGTGAACACGCATACTTATAATAGTGCTCCCACAGGTTTCTGTATCTGCTCTGGCCAGACATGTCCATTACGGTGAGGGAAAGGCTGCATGGCGGGAGAGGAAACACAACCAGATCGGAATCATCCAACACGTGAGTCCATTTAAAGTCATAGCTGGTTAAAGGGGAACTGCACTTTTTTTTTGTCATTTTGCCTATCATTCACAATGTTATGTAAGACAAAAACACATATGTTTTTATTTTTTTATGCATTCTAGCTAGTAAATACACACTAGCAAGAGTGAGAAGTAATGGTAGTCGCTGTATTCCGCCGATAAAAGCACGCTAAAAAACCTCCAAAGACATCCATCGTTTTATATACACACTGTAAGTATATATGTAATGTAGTAACATTGACAACAAAATGTAACATATACATGATGTAAGTATATATGTAATGTAGTAACATTCATAATAACATGTAATATATACATGATATAAGTATATATGTCATGTAGTAACATTCATAATATGTAATATATACATGATGTAAGTATATATGTAATGTAGTAACATTCACAACAACATGTAATATATACATGATGTAAGTATATATGTAATGTAGTAACATTCATAATAACATGTAATATATACATGATATAAGTATATATGTCATGTAGTAACATTCATAATATGTAATATATACATGATGTAAGTATATATGTAATGTAGTAACATTCACAACAACATGTAATATATACATGATGTAAGTATATATGTAATGTAGTAACATTCATAATAACATGTAATATATACATGATGTAAGTATATATGTTATGTAGTAACATTCACAACAACATGTAATATATACATGATGTAAGTATATATGTAATGTCGTAACATTCACAACAACATGTAATATATACGTGATATAAGTATATATGTCATGTAGTAACATTCATAATAACATGTAATATATACATGATGTAAGTATATATGTCATGTAGTAACATTCATAATAACATGTAATATATACATGATGTAATTATATATGTCATGTAGTAACATTCATAATAACATGTAATATATACATGATGTAAGTATATATGTCATGTAGTAACATTCATAATAACATGTAATATATACATGATGTAAGTATATATGCAATGTAGTAACATTCATAATAACATGTAATATATGCATGATGTAAGTATATATGTCATGTAGTAACATTCATAATAACATGTAATATATACATGATATAAGTATATATGTCATGTAGTAACATTCATAATAACATGTAATTTATACATGATGTAATTATATATGTCGTGTAGTAACATTCATAATAACATGTAATATATACATGATGTAAGTATATATGTAATGTAGTAACATTCATAATAACATGTAATATATACATGATGTAATTATATATGTAATGTAGTAACATTCATAATAACATGTAAATTATACATGATCTAAGTATATATGTCATGTAGTAACATTCATAATAACATGTAATATATACATGATGTAAGTATATATGCAATGTAGTAACATTCATAATAACATGTAATATATACATGATGTAAGTATATATGCAATGTAGTAACATTCATAATAACATGTAATATATACATGATGTAAGTATATATGTAATGTAGTAACATTCACAACAACATGTAATATATACATGATGTAAGTATATATGTAATGTAGTAACATTCATAATAACATGTAATATATACATGATATAAGTATATATGTCATGTAGTAACATTCATAATATGTAATATATACATGATGTAAGTATATATGTAATGTAGTAACATTCACAACAACATGTAATATATACATGATGTAAGTATATATGTAATGTAGTAACATTCATAATAACATGTAATATATACATGATGTAAGTATATATGTCATGTAGTAACATTCATAATCACATGTAATATATACATGATGTAAGTATATATGTCATGTAGTAACATTCACAACAACATGTAATATATACATGATATAAGTATATATGTCATGTAGTAACATTCATAAAAACATGTAATATATACATGATGTAAGTATATATGTCATGTAGTAACATTCATAATAACATGTAATATATACATTATGTAAGTATATATGTCATGTAGTGACATTCATAATAACATGTAATATATACATGATCTAAGTATATATGTCATGTAGTAACATTCATAATAACATGTAATATATACATGATCTAAGTATATATGTCATGTAGTAACATTCATAATAACATGTAATATATACATGATGTAAGTATATATGTCATGTAGTAACATTCATAATAACATGTAATATATACATGATGTAAGTATATATGTCATGTAGTAACATTCATAATAACATGTAATATATACATGATGTAAGTATATATGTCATGTAGTAACATTCATAATAACATGTAATATATACATGATGTAAGTATATATGTCATGTAGTAACATTCATAATAACATGTAATATATACATGATGTAAGTATATATGTCATGTAGTAACATTCATAATAACATGTAATATATACATGATGTAAGTATATATGTCATGTAGTAACATTCATAATAACATGTAATATATACATGATGTAGTTATATATGTAATGTAGTAACATTCACAACAACATGTAATATTGACGCATTTTGCTGATTTTAGGCATTCGTATTATTCATTTCACAGAAGCATCACACTGTTCCCTTTTACCTTCAACAACAACACTACTACCGTATTTTTCGGACTATAAGGCACACATGAAATCCTTTCATTTTCTCAAAACTCGACAGTGCGCCTTATACCCCGGTCTGCCTAATGTACGGAATAATTCTGGTTGTGCTTACCGACCTCGAAGCAATTTTATTTGGTACATGGTGAAATGATAAGTGTGACCAGTAGATGGCAGTCACACACAAGAGATACGTGTAGACTGCAATAAAAGTCAAGTAAACAACACAGACATTTTATATGTTTGTGGAGGGGGGCGTGGCCTGCGGGCCTGCCGCGGAACGGGGTGTGTCAGGACCGGCTTCGAAGACAGCGACAGGTGCGTAGATGGCCCAGGTGGGCCTTGGTATCTAATCACCTGTCGCCTTTATTAGCAGCAGCCGTGAGGAAACGAGTAGTTGGAGTTAGAGGTGCTGCTGAGAGACACGGACGCAGAAAAGCAAAGGACTTTGCTCCATTGAAGAAAAATAAAGCAGTGTTATATCCCGAATTCCTGGCAGTCTGTGGTGGTCTGAAGAACCCAATAGAGGGCAACCGCTACAATGTTCCTTTGAAAATATAGAACATTACACACAGCGCTCAAAAAAATCCATCAAAATGTTTTAGTAGGACTTTGGTAAGCTATGAAGCCGCACCGCTTGATGGATTGTACTCTGCTTCAACATAGGAGTATTATTATGGTGTGTGTATAAGGTAAGACATATTATCTGGCGTTTTGTTTGGCAATATTATGCAAAAGCAACTTTTCTTACCTTTCTGGTACCTGCTGATCTGTATTTGGGATCTGCATAAGTACTGAAAATTCTTGTTATGGGACATTCATCCTCCGCTGTTGCCATTTTTTTAAATATAAAGTAGTGTAAAGTTCTTACTTATATCTGTCAGTAAACTCGCCATGAAAGCGGTAAAACATACCGGTGTAGTGAGTTTACATTATTCACCCAAGGAACTTTAGTTAATAGAGAGTTCCGGTCGGACGTTTTTTTTTCACGGGACACATCTCCGGCCTTGTTGTTGTTGTTGCACTAGTGAGCCACGGATGAGGAGATGCTGCTCTGTTATTGATCGAAGTAAAGTTTGAATGTCATTAAAACAGTTAGCGCCATCTTTTGACACTTCTTCCACTCCCGTCCTTGCACGCTACATCGCTACAACAAAGATGACGGGGAGAAGATGCTGTCGAAGGTGAGCCATGTAAATAACACCCGCCCACAAAATGACTGTCAGAAAGCGGCTTGAAGATGATGTGTAAAACATCATCCATGCAACATTTTGACCAAATAACCACCATTTGTCATTGTCACGTTCAAACACTGAGGACATCTATTAAACAAGACAAAAGGCAAGGAATCAAACAGAGACAGAATTCAATTTGGACTCAATATTGAGGAGAGACATGGCCACTGCACTCTCTGTACAGTCCTGCACCACGCTCTGACGAAGAAGGTTTTCGTCTCCTCTTTATTACAATATTCAATGTTCACGCACCAACACATGTCTCAGCAGGAATGGGGAGCATGTAAAACAGTCATTGTTTTCGGTCGCTTTGAAGACCAAGAAGTGGGATTTCTCGGGCTTGGGCTCTTCCTGGATCCAGCTGGGGCAGGTGTTGGAGGACAATGGATAACCCCTCCCGTCTCCTGACCACAGTTGCTTTAAAAGGGCAGCGGGTCGTAAATAGCGTTGCCTTCAAAGAGAGTTCGTTTAACACTTCAAAGAGAGTTCCTCTGGAAGTTGAGCAGATCCTGCCATCTGTCCGTGTTGAAATCACAGTGGCGTTTCACGAGCCTTCTTCCTCTTGTTAGGCCTCGAAAGACAGCATTCATAATACAACGTTTCTTTTGTGATAACTTACAAACAATTATTCCAACAGTCATGATCCGTGGTCCGGATCACGTTTTGTGTTTTCTGTTTGTTTTGGACTCATTTAGTTCCTGTGTGTGCACCTCCTGAGTTTAGTCACCATGGTTACTTATGATTTTCACCTGCCTCTGTTGTTCGGGACACTCACCTGGCTCTAATCAAGAGACACTATTTAAGCCTGCCTTTGCCAGTCAGTCGGCCTGGCGCCATTGTTCGGTTCATGTCTGATTCCAAGTTTATGCCAAGTGTTCACTTCATGCCTTGTATACGTAAGTTTTTGTGTGTTCATGCCACAGCTAGTAAGTTTTCCTTCTCATAGTTTATGCCAGTGTTAGTTTAGCTACAAGTGCAATCAGTGCCTTTGCCTTGTTTTCTGTTATTTGTAGTACTTTGAGTTTTGAGAAGATTAATAAGTATGTTCCTACTAGTGATGGGTTGATGAGGCGTCATGAAGCGTTTCGACACATTGCAAAATTGTATTGATACTGTGTCGATACTGTGTCACTAAATACTGACATCTGCTGGACATTAAAAATCCCTACAGGCAACCTATGGACCGACTCAACTGACACTGATTTTATGCCCTAGTACAGGCCTGGGTCACCAACCTTTTTGAAACCAAAAACTACTTCTTGGGTAATGATTAATGCAAAGGGCTACCAGTTTGATACACACTTAAATAAATAAATATATTGTCATTTGTAAGTTACACGTAAGTCTGATTTAAACAAGAATAGCTAAATAAATAAATTTATATATATAAAAAAATGGGTATTTCTGTCTGTCATTCCGTCGTACATTTTTTTTTCCTTTTACGGAAGGTTTTTTGTAGAGAATAAATGATGAAAAAAACACTTAATTGAACGGTTTAAAAGGGGAGAAAACACAAAAAAAAATAAAATTTTTTTGAAACATAGTTTATCTTCAATTTTGACTCTTTAAAATTCAAAATTCAACCGACAAAAAGAAGAGAAAAACTAGCTAATTTGAATCTTTTTGAAAAAATTAAAAAAAAAATGTATGGAACATCATTAGTAATTTTTCCTGATTAAGATACTGTCAGGCTTGTCCCTGACAGTTTGGTCAAGTTTTAGTTTTTCCTCTGTCATTTCCTGTCAACGCTCTTATTTTGGTTCTGTTTCCTGTTTCTCCCTGAGTGCTGTGTCCCTTCAGCTGTGGCTGATTGGCACCTGGCCACACCTGGTGTCAATCAGCCAGCTGCTATTTATACCTGCCCTACCCTCCAGTCACTGCTGGATCATTGTCATTTCTACTTGTCGTTGTCAGTGTAGCTGGATGCGGTAGCGGTAAGCTATATTCTGTAGCTGTTTGTAGTCTGCTGTCTTTTTGTTCCTCGTCTTCCAGTTCTTGTTTCCCTGGCATCCTGTTTCCTGTTCCTAGTTCCTGGTTTGTGTTTTTTACTTTATTTTATAAACATTAAATCTTGTTTTCCCGCACAATGCCTTCCGCCTTCTCTGCATCTTGGGGTTCGTGTCCTACAAACTCTGACAGATACATTTTAGAATTTTGATGACATGTTTTAAATTGGTTAAAATCCAATCTGCACTTTGTTAGAATATTTAACAAATTGGACCAAGCTATATTTCTAACAAAGACAAATCAGTATTTCTTCTAGATTTTCCAGAACAAAATTTTTAAAAGAAATTCAAAATACTTTGAAATAAGATTTAAATTTGATTCTACAGATTTTCTAGATTTGCCAGAATAATTTTTTTGAATTTTAATCATAGTAAGTTTGAAGAAATATTTCACAAATATTCGTCGTCAAAAAACCAGAAGCTAAAATATTTATTATTCTTTACAATAATAAAAAACATTTTTTTTTACTTGAACATTGATTTAAATTGTCAGGAAAGAAGAGGAAGAAATTTAAAAGGTAAAAAGGTATATTTGTTTAAAAATCCTAAAATCATTTTTAAGGTTGTATTTTTTTCTCTAAAATTGTATTTCTAAAAGTAATAAGAAGCAAAGTAAAAAAATAAATGAATTTATTTAAACAAGTGAAGACCCATCCATCCATCCATTTTCTACCGCTTATTCCAAGTGAAGACCAAGTCTTTAAAATATTTTCGTGGATTTTCAAATTCTATTTGAGTTTTGTCTCTTTTAGAATTAAAAATGTCGAGCAAAGCGAGACCAGCTTGCTAGTAAATAAATACAATTTAAAAAATAGAGGCAGCTCACTGGTAAGTGCTGCTCTTTGAGCTATTTTTAGAACAGGCGAGCGGGCGACTGATCTGGTCCTTACGGGCTACCTGGTGACCGCGGGCACCGCGTTGGTGACCCCTGACCTAGTATATACAATAATATAAACCAAGTCATTGTATTTCATTTAGGATTATTTCATATCTTCATTTAAATAAAAATATATTTTTACCTTTTTTAGATACAGTCAATAAATAATGTGAACATGTATCATAACATGGAAATCTAAGAGAAAATGTTGTGGATGATTGTGGACTGGGAATTGTTTTAATTTTATTTTTTTACACATTTTTATTTAAAAAAAAAAAAAAAAATTCCGACGTATTACATTTTAGACGATTTCTCTTAGTTATTATTTCTCGGGCTGTAGAAAAGACCCGCTCACAGGGCACAGAGGAGGCGTCAGTGCGACACGGTTCGCGTATCGGTCACGTGACCAAAACAGCTCATGATCGGTCACGTGACTTTCTAAAAGCGGTACGCGCACCGACACAGGGTTTCGCTCTATGAGCTCGACGCATGCGCCGATGCATCGGTGTTGCCGGACCCATCACTAGTTCCTACCTGCACGCCT
>NC_084578.2:4812500-4822500 GCF_033978685.3 Nerophis lumbriciformis | reverse complement strand
TGAGGAAAATGAGTAGCACAGAAAATGTTTTGTAGCGGAGAAAAAAATAAGGAGCAATATGAAATGTCTTAAATAACACAATTTCATTAATAACACTCAAAACAAGGTACAAAACAATTATTTTCCGGACCATACACTCTTAGAAATAAGGGTTCTAAAAGGGTTCTTCTACAAGGGCTGAGGTTCTAACTGGAACCATTTGCTTCTGAAAAACCCTTTCCCGAAGAAAGGGTTTTTCAAGGGTTCTTGGTAACGCTAATGGTTCCAGTAAGAACCATTTTGATCCAGAGAACCCTTTAAAACCCCTTTTCTGAATAATTGGTTTTAAAAGGGTTCTCACTAACACTAAGGGTTCCAGTAAGAACTATTTTGATCCAGAGAACTGTTTTTGGAAGAAAGAGTTCTTCAGGGATTGTTGAAAGCATGGGTAAGATCCTGTGTCACCAGGGACATACTTCCTGATAACATTTGCCAATAATGGTGCCTATCTTTAAATAAATGTTTTGAATGTTTGTTCAATGTCAACATGATAAATGACCACAATATATTATGAACTAAACTGATCTGTAGAATACAATATGGTTCTTTATAGAACCCTCAGAAGACAAGACGGTTATCGGTGAAAACCTTTGAAAAGGGATGTTTTTAGAACCCCCTGTGTCAGGTCTAGATGAAACCCTTGAAACATGACATAGTTCTTTGTGGAACTCCCTGTGTGGGTTCTAGATGAAACCCTTGAAACCTGAAAGGGTTTTTAGTGGAACTCCCTGCATGGGTTCTAGATGAAACCCTTGACAAACGAAAGGGTTCTTAGTGGAACTCCCTGTGTGGGTTCTAGATGAAACCCTTGAAATACGAAAGGGTTCTTAGTGGAACTCCCTGCATGGGTTCTAGTTGAAAGTCTTGAAATACAAAAGGGTTCTTAGTGGAACTCCCTGTGTGGGTTCTAGATGAAACCCTTGAAATACGAAAGGGTTCTTAGTGGAACTCCCTGTGTGGGTTCTAGATGAAACCCTTGAAACCTGAAAGGGTTTTTAGTGGAACTCCCTGCATGGGTTCTAGATGAAACCCTTGACAAACGAAAGGGTTCTTAGTGGAACTCCCTGTGTGGGTTCTAGATGAAACCCTTGAAATACGAAAGGGTTCTTAGTGGAACTCCCTGTGTGGGTTCTAGATGAAACCCTTGAAATACGAAAGGGTTCTTAGTGGAACTCCCTGTGTGGGTTCTAGATGAAACCCTTGAAACATGAAAGGGTTCTTAGTGGAACTCCCTGCATGGGTTCTAGATGAAACCCTTGACAAACGAAAGGGTTCTTAGTGGAACTCCCTGTGTGGGTTCTAGATGAAACCCTTGAAATACGAAAGGGTTCTTAGTGGAACTCCCTGTGTGGGTTCTAGATGAAACCCTTGAAATACGAAAGGGTTCTTAGTGGAACTCCCTGTGTGGGTTCTAGATGAAACCCTTGAAATACGAAAGGGTTCTTAGTGGAACTCCCTGTGTGGGTTCTAGATGAAACCCTTGAAATACGAAAGGGTTCTTAGTGGAACTCCCTGTGTGGGTTCTAGATGAAACCCTTGAAACATGAAAGGGTTCTTAGTGGAACTCCCTGCGTGGGTTCTTTGTAGAACCTCTCATGGGGGGTTCTGGGTGGAACCTTACACACACAGTTCTAGGTAGAACCCTCCAAAAGGGTTCCAGGTGGAACCTTTATAAAAAGGTTCTACCTGGAGCCAAAAAGGGTTCTCCTATGAGGACGAGCCGAAGAACCTTATATGGTTCTACTTAGCACTTTTATTTCTAAGAGTGTAGGGCGCACCGGATTATAAGGCGCACTGCCGATGAATGGTCTATTTTCGACCTTTTTTCCTATTTAAAGCGCACTAGATTATAGGGCGCATTAAAGGAGTCATATTATTATTATGTTTTCTAAATTGCAAACACTTCCTTGTGGTCTACATCAGGGTTCCCCAACTTTTTTTCCACCAGGGACCGGTTTATTGTATGCATTACTTTCACGGACCGGCTTTCTACTGTATGTGTGGCAGATAAAAACAGCAAAAAAATGATCCTTTGGCTACAATCTTGAACATTAACATTTTATATGTCCATTAATGTGTATTGTACCATGTACCATAACAAAGGAGTAATATACATCTATTAACAAGCTTATTAGTGTTTAGTGGGACAGGCGAAAGTTAAGTTGGAGAAAATGCGTTAGTTCGTAAATTAATTAGTGTTTCTGTTCGGCCCAATAGCAAATGCGTCATGGACCGGTACCAGGCCCCGGACCGGTGGTTGGGGACTACTTGTCTACATAACATGTACCGTATTTTTCGGAGTATAAGTCGCTCTGGAGTATAAGTCGCACCGGCCGAAAATGCATAATAGAGAAGGAACAAATCATATATAAGTCGCACTGGAGTATAAGTCGCATTTTTGGGGGAAATTTATTTGATAAAAGCCAACAGCAAGAATAGACATTTGAAAGGCAATTTAAAATAAATAAAGAATAGTGAACAACAGGCTGAATAAGTGGACCGACACCAGCAGATGACATGGCACCCCAAACCATCACCCAACCATGCAAATTTTGCATTTCCTTTGGAAATCGAGGTCCCAGAGTCTGGAGGAAGACAGGAGAGGCACAGGATCCACGTTGCCTGAAGTCTAGTGTAAAGTTTCCACCATCAGTGATGGTTTGGGGTGCCATGTCATCTGCTGGTGTCGGTCCACTCTGTTTCCTGAGATCCAGGGTCAACGCAGCCGTCTACCAGCAAGTTTTAGAGCACTTCATGTTTCCTGCTGCTGACCTGCTCTATGGAGATGGAGATTTCAAGTTCCAACAGGACTTGGCGCTTGCACACAGCGCAAAATCTACCCGTGCCTGGTTTACGGACCATGGTATTTCTGTTCTAAATTGGCCCGCCAACTCCCCTGACCTTAGCCCCATAGAAAATCTGTGGGGTATTGTGAAAAGGAAGATGCAGAATGCCAGACCCAAAAACGCAGAAGAGTTGAAGGCCACTATCAGAGCAACCTGGGCTCTCATAACACCTGAGCAGTGCCAGAAACACTTCGACTCCATGCCACGCCGCATTAACGCAGTAATTGAGGCAAAAGGAGCTCCAACCAAGTATTGAGTATTGTACATGCTCATATTTTTCATTTTCATACTTTTCAGTTGGCCAACATTTCTTAAAATCCCTTTTTTGTATTAGCCTTAAGTAATATTCTAATTTTGTGACACACGGAATTTTGGATTTTCATTTGTTGCCACTTCAAATCATCAAAATTAAATGAAATAAACATTTGAATGCATCAGTCTGTGTGCAATGAATAAATATAATGTACAAGTTACACCTTTTGAATGCAATTACTGAAATAAATCAAGTTTTTCAAAATATTCTAATTTACTGGCTTTTACCTGTAAGTCACTCTGGAGTATATTTATAGCACCGCTGCCAAGCACGAGGCCATTGTTTCCAAACGAGCGAACGATCATGGAATCAGCCGGAGAAAAATCGCAAACGAGTCTTAAACCGAAAAGAAAACTGCAGTCATTCCGTGAAGAATATTCAAAAGCCTATCCGGGAATAATTACCCGTTCCAAAAAGGGTGAAAACTACGCGAATTGCACCTTGTGCAGACAAGATTTTTCAATCAGACACGGAGGAATTAGCGATGTAAAAGACCACGTTGGGACAAAAAAACACAAGTCTAATGCCGTTGTTAGCGATACAAGTGGAAAACTTTCAACGTTTTTCGTCGCCCAAAAGTTACCATATCATTTTTGCAGTATGATCAATCTGATAGAATACATTTGGATGGTTGGGGCCTACTGGTCTACATAACATGTAGACCAGTGTTTATACTATTTATGCTTTCAAGTCCAAGTTGAAGAAATCTTGTTAAATGTTGACAGCATAACTACCAAAATACAGTCCATGTGTGTTTATTGACAACAGGGTTATAACCTGGACACGTTAGCTCGTCGGTATGAAAACAGGTGACTGTTATTACGTGCGTCTGCCCCGGCCCACGAGTCAAACAGCGGCGGTGTTAATGAAGCAGCGTCAGACTGCTCACCGTCAGTGAAACGCTCGGTGAAATCGCGGATTAACGTTAATTATATGACGAGTCGCGAGCGATGCAGCTATAACCTATCTACCTATAACTTATATTACCCTCGTATTTTGATCCCGTCCGTCCGTCCCTCTTCTTCTTCTTCTTCTTCTTCTTCTTCTTCTTCTTCTTCTTCTGGCCCACCAGGTGAATTAAGTGCTATTGGCGGAGTTACAAGGCATAGTAGGCTACCGCCACCTACTGCACCGGAGTTGTAACTACAAGCAACATTCACAGACAGAGTCCCATTGCTTTTATGAGCGGTCGAGCGAGTCAAAAGCCGAAAAATCCATTTGTGGCGGACGTAATTCTTTCGTGGCGGGCCGCCACAAATAAATGAATGTGTGGGAAACACTGGGTTCCGATCCGATAAAAACTGAAAGAAGGTGGCGGAACAGCTGAATCAGAGTAACATAATAAGAGAGATTCACCTCTCTGAACATTCATTCTTCAAAGAAAATAATAACAATTGAGCCAAACCGCACAACTTTTACCAACCAGCGGTATAGCTCGGTTGATAGAGTGGCTGTGCTAGCAACTTGAGGGTTCCAGGTTCGATCCCAGCTTCCGCCATCCTAGTCACTGCCGTTGTGTCCTTGGCCAAGACACTTTACCCACGTGCTCCCAGTGCCACCCACACTGCTTTAAATGTAACTTAGATATTGGGTTTCACTATGTAAAAGAGCTTTCAATCAATGTTTATTTAATCAATGTTTATTTATATAGCCCTAAATCACAAGTGTCTCAAAGGGCTGCACAAGCCACAACGACATCCTCGGTACAAAGCCCACATAAGGGCAAGGAAAAACTCACCCCAGTGGGACGTCGATGTGAATGACTATGAGAAACCTTGGAGAGGACCGCATATGTGGGTAACCCCCCCCCCCCTCTAGGGGAGACCGAAAGCAATGGATGTCGAGTGGGTCTGACATAATATTGTGAGAGTCCAGTCCATAGTGGATCCAACATAATAGTAAGAGTCCAGTCCATAGTGGGGCCAGCAGGACACCATCCCGAGCGGAGACGGGTCAGCAGCGCAGAGATGTTCCCAGCCGATGCACAGGCGAGTGGTCCACCCCGGGTCCCGACTCTGGACAGCCAGCACTTCATCCATGGCCACCGGACCTGTGCCCCCCCCCCTCCACAAGGAATAGGGGAGCAGAGGAGAAAAGAAAAGAAACGGCAGATCAACTGGTCTAACAGGGGGGCTATTTAAAGGCTAGAGTATACAAATGAGTTTTAAGATGGGACTTAAATGCTTCTACTGAGGTAGCATCTCTAATTGTTACCGGGAGGGCATTCCATAGTACTGGAGCCCGAATAGAAAACGCTCTATAGCCCGCAGACTTTTTTTGGGCTCTGGGAATCACTAATAAGTTCTTTGAACGCAGATTTCTTGCCGGGACATATGGTACAATGCAATCGACAAGATAGGACGGAGCTAGACCGTGTAGTATTTTATACGTAAGTAGTAAAACCTTAAAGTCGCATCTTAAGTGCACAGGAAGCCAGTGCAGGTGAGCCAGTATAGGCGTAATATGATCAAACTTTCTTGTTCTTGTCAAAAGTCTAGCAGCCGCATTTTGTACCAATTGTAGTCTTTTAATGCTAGACATAGGGAGACCCGAAAATAATACGTTACAGCAGTCGAGACGAGACGTAACGAACGCATGAATAACGATCTCAGCGTCGCTAGTGGATAAAATGGAACGAATTTTAGCGATATTACGGAGATGAAAGAAGGCCGTTTTAGTAACACTCTTAATGTGTGATTCAAAGGAGAGAGTTGGGTGGAAGATAATACCCAGATTCTTTACTGATTCGCCTTGTGTAATTGTTTGGTTGTCAAATGTTAAGGTGGTATTATTAAATAAATGTCGGTGTTTAGCAGGACCGATAATCAGCATTTCCGTTTTCTTGGCGTTGAGTTGCAAGAAGTTAGCGGACATCCATTGTTTAATTTCATTAAGACACGCCTCCAGCTGACTACAATCCGGCGTGTTGGTCAGCTTTAGGGGCATGTAGAGTTGGGTGTCATCAGCATAACAATGAAAGCTAACACCGTATTTGCGTATGATGTCGCCTAGCGGCAGCATGTAAATACTAAAGAGTGCAGGGCCAAGAACCGAACCCTGAGGAACTCCGCAGGTTACCTTAACATAGTCCGAGGTCACGTTATTATGGGAGACGCATTGCATCCTGTCAGTAAGATAAGAGTTAAACCACGACAAAGCTAAGTCTGACATACCAATACGTGTTTTGATACGCTCTAATAAAATATTATGATCGACGGTATCGAAAGCAGCGCTAAGATCAAGAAGCAGCAACATAGATGACGCATCAGAATCCATCGTTAGCAGTAGATCATTAGTCATTTTTGCGAGGGCTGTCTCCGTAGAGTGATTTGCCCTGAAACCGGATTGAAAAGGTTCACAGAGATTGTTAGACACTAAGTGTTCATTTAGCTGCTGTGCGACAATTTTTTCGAGGATTTTCGAAATAAAGGGAAGGTGGGACACCGGTCGGTAGTTTACCATGAGGTCAGGATCAAGGTTAGGTCTTTTGAGCAGAGGATGAATAACCGCTTTCTTGAGTCACTAGAGAAAAGCGCCATATAAATATAATTCACTCCACTTCACACTTTTCAGCTTTATTTTGCAAATAAATATTCGCAGTAACTGCGTCTTACAGTGTGCAAGATTCTACCACATCTCTTTGGAAATTATAAAAAAATAAAATACAAGAATTATAATAATAAGTATACTTGTACTTTGTACAAAAGAACGTTCTAACATTGCTCAGCAGTAGAACATGCTTAACAAACAGCATCTGATAATTCTCCATAGACCGTGGTGGTGGTGGTGGTGGTGGTGGGGGGTGCATGTATGAAGTGTGTGCAACCTTCTCATACCTGGTGACTGAATGGAGAATGGAGCAGCTTAAATTCATTTCCAGGCAAGGTCCTTTGAGTCCACTGAAAGATGATTTACTGAAAGTGTTACTGTTACTGACTGTAAGGCATATATCAGTTTGCATGGTGATATTAGAAGGATTATTTATGGTGCTGCTCTCTCTTAGTAGTCAAACCTGCTTGTCACTAACTCTTACCAAGCAGGCTTTTCTTTTTCTATATATTATATATGGTATTTATATACTCATAGCCTGTTTTAGAGAATGAACGGAAATCAACTCTTGATGGCAAAAAAAAAAATCTGACGACATGACATCAACTACTGCAGATCCAAAACGTCTTCATTTCAGACTACTTTTATGTACACTTCATTCCTCTACGGGCACAAAGTCAACAACCTTTACATGATCACAAGTTAAAGCACACGTTGGCCTATAAGAACACGTTCTGAGATCACGTCTGTGCCATTAATTTAATTGATGTGTGCGCAAATTCAACATAACTACTTTGAATTAAAGTACTGTACTTCTTAGAATTCTCCAGATATTGCGTGTGTGTTAAAAGGGGAAACTGCACTTTAAAAAAAAAAAATGTTTTGCCTGTCATTCACAATCCTTAAGTAAGACAAGAACTCACATTTTTTTAATGCGTTTTAAGTCGTAAATAAATGTTACAGTCACTATTTTCCGCCGATAAAGCGCTAAAAAAATCCAAAAACCTCCATTAAGGTTTTGCATACATGCTGTAAGTATATACGTAATGTAGTAAAATTCATAATAATGTATTTACATATTCAGCTAATTTTAAGAATACGGCGGTGCATTAATGTTACAGACGCAGCACAGCATTCGCTTTGCCCTTTCAACAACAAAAACACCAGTAATCATGGCAGACTTCATGAGAGACAACAAAGACTAATTTGGGAAAAATTATGATCCAGAAACTTATATTTTTTGAGCCTGAATATAAGGAGGATGATTTAGAAGTTGAGTAATATTAATTAATCTTCATCTAAACACTAAGCATCACGTAGCGGTATTGCTAAGTGCTAAACACAAATTCTCGACATAATGAAACAATCTCTTACTGTATAATCTCTGCTCTCACCGTTTAAGTGAAGAATTAATCATAATCCGCACAAAAATGTGCTGCGAAAAAGCATCTTTTTGTGTATTTAATATAGTATAAGTTGGATGTCAAAGTTGACCAACTTGTGGGTTTATGTCCACAACCTTCTACTATCCAGGTGAGAGGCATGATTTATAATCTGAAATTAACTTTCACAAACTCAGAGGCAATGCAGCAGCTCAACATGTCAATATAGCAGCATGAGCTAGTTAGCTCTTATAATCAGCGCTAATACTTGGTTAATATTCACGTCATGAGTTATGAGGTTTTATTTGTTTTGTTTTTTTAGTTGTTTTTTTATGGTCGGGATTAGGGGTGTAAAGGTACGTGTATTTGTATTGAACCGTTTCGGTACGGGGGTTCCGGTTCGGTTCAGAGGTGTACCGAACGAGTTTCCACACGGACATATTAAGTAGCGTAACGCACGTTGTGTAAACAATGCACACCGAGGCACAACACACGGCATGCTAGCAGCTAACGGGCTATGATAGACTGACCATACGACATGTCGTCTTTTGCGGAGCTGTCAGGGCGGAATTTCTTAAATGCCTCAAATGTCCGGCATTTTGAGTTAGGGTTGCGTGTATTTTAAATGTACGTTCAGGGTTAAGAAGGGGTTAAAAACAAAACAAACAGCAGCATTGGTGAGGGAGGGGCAGAGACAGAGAGAGAGAGAGAGTTATGATAAACGCGCATGCGTCGCCAGGCTCTGCTTTTTATCCATAGATTTATCAGATTTAATTTTTTATTATCTATGGCAAGGGTGTCAAAAGTGTGCCCCGGAGGCCATTTGCGGCCCACAGCTAATGTTTTAAAAGCCCAGGGCACATTCTAAAAATACTATTAAAATAAACAAAAACATAACAAAAGTGAAATAAAAAAGCTTAAAGGTTAAATGTAATTTAGAAAAAGTTGCAATGTTGACTAATAAAACAAAGCTGTTTTTTTTTCTTTCAAACTGTCATTGCTCAAAACATAATATTGAATCAAAATCAATGTTATTATGAATTATTGACCTATCCAAGGTTCCCATTACTTCACATCAAATATTCCACTAAGAACATTTTTTTGGTGGAAGATTTTGCAAATTTGGTAAATAAATAACCCAAAATTTGTATTTTTTTGTTTCCTTACTATACCGAAAATGAACCGAACCGTGACCTCTAAACGAGGTATGTACTGAACCGAAAGTTTTGTGTACCGTTACACCCCTAGTTGAGAGGCATGATTTTTAATCTAGAATGAACTTTCACAAACTCAGAAGCGATATAGCAGCTCAACATGTCAATATAGCAGCATAAGCTAGTTAGCTCTTATAATCAGCACTAATACTTGGTTAATATTCATGTCATGAGTTATGAGGTTTTTTATTTTTATTTTTGTAAGAGTTTTTTATGGTCGGGATAGTGCGTTCCTATTAGCTGCGTCGTTAGCAACCTCGTACTTGCTGTGTACTACGAGTTATAACCAGAGGTGGGTAGAGTAGCCAGAAATTGTACTCAAGTAAGAGTACTGTTACTTTAGAGATTTATTACTCAAGTAAAAGTAAGGAGTAGTCACCCAAATATTTACTTGAGTAAAAGTAAAAAGTATGTTGTGAAAAAACTACTCAAGTACTGAGTAACTGATGAGTAACATACACACACATATCATATATATATATATATATATATATATATATATATATATATATATATATATATATACACACACACACATATATATGTATATATATATATATATATATATATATATATATATACATACATTGATATATACAGTATATAATTTATATATATTTTTTTTGCCGTTTTTGTTTACATGTTAATAGTGTTTTA